>NC_042511.1:18624880-18926985 GCF_900963305.1 Echeneis naucrates
ATCACCATTTTAATCTTCTTTCTTTGTTTTTTGTTTTTATAAAAGTTACATTTTCTGATCTAGACAGCCTGATATAAACATTACATTAAAAAGGACTTTACATTTAATTTAGCCATGTGTGTATCATGCTTTCCCAACATGTTTTGTTATGCCATTTCAAAATGAAGAAAAAAAGGGCAAAGTTCTCCAAAGATCTCCTTCAGACATATGTAGAAGAGATATCGTGCTTTGAATGAGAATTTGTCTGATATCTTATTTCTCATACAGAGGTTAATAATTATATTTCATCTCCATCATTGAAAAATGAACCAAGCTGGCATTGGGCTATAGTGGGTCCACTCTCGACTGGCCACCAGTCTATAAAGACATGTAACCACTAACATTCAGGCTTATTGGTTTTGCAGAGTGAACAATAAACCGTGAATGTTTTTGGACTGTGGGAGTAAAGAAAGCCACACAATCACTGAAAGAACAGGCACAGATGTTTGCGGACACTGATTTGTATCATCACTGTTAACTGACATAGATTGTTTTTTGTGGCTGAAAAATCATGCTGTTGAAATGGAACTTCGTGTGACGCAACCTAGTTGTAGTGGCTGTCAGTTAGTTTGTAAGTGAGTTAAGATCTTGTTAAATTATTTTATCTCCCACTTGTGTATCTGAGAAGACAGGCTGGGTAGTAGTCAACATCCTCAGAGGAGAAAAAAAAGGGCAAGTTTTCCATTATTGGCAGGTTGAGATGCAGTGACAAAAGAATGCTGGTGGATGAGCCAAACCTCAAACATTCCCTCTCTCTCCGTATTGTCTGTATTTGTATTTACTGATTTCTGTTTTTATACTTGGGAAGTTTAGATTTAGTAAACTCTCTTTTTATACACCAGGGCAGGGACACATTAGAACAAATGCAAGTGGCCTACTGCCAAAGAGTTTTTAGCCATACACTTCTGCTAAAAAGTTTCAGATGGACGGTTCATCTGGACATTAAGCAGGACATCCAAATAATAGATCCAATTGCTACATGCACAAGTTATGAATCAGACAACATGTGCTCAAACAGTTTCTGTTGTTCAAGGTCTCACATCTGCATAACAGCCTTCATATATGATGGGTATGTATTTAAGTGTGTGTAGTCTCATTTATATTTATGTATGTACAGTATATGTATCAAGACTTTTAAGCTGAAGTGCTTTCACTTTGTTTCGATATTATTGTGCATGTTTTTGTAAATGTGTTTCTAGCGGAACACATTTGTTGTTATAATAAACCTAGGTCCACCTGCTTGAGGCTGATCTCCAACACAGTCACGGGGTCATGAGACTTTTTTCACTTTATTTATTTATTTATTTATTTTAAATCCCGGAACATGTGTTTTGGCTTCCTTGAGTTTGGGCTCTGCCAGACTATGGGGAGTTGAAATTAATTAGAGCCCCAAAGGGAACTTGTTGTTTGTTGGTTTACACATTGGTTTTCTTTTCAGGAAACAGCACAAGGACTGAGGCCAGCTGAAAAAGAGAAATAATTACAAGCGAAAAGCCACCCTGACGAGTGCAGGTCTCAACAGCTGATGTTAAGACAATGGAGGAAAAACATGTCAGGCCAGGGTGATTTAGGTAAAAAAAAAAAAAAAAAAATGTTAGAATGCTCGCACCAACAAACAACCTGCTGTTAGTAATCATTGCTTAATTTTCATGCCAAACACATGTTTTTGCATGACCAATTGGGCCTCTGTTACATTTTGCAGGAAAGTAAAACAGACTTTTAAGAGCAAACTAACAAAGACCTACAGTATGATTATTCCAAGACACACTAAAGTCAGGTTCTCCACGTAGATTATATGAAAATACAATGCACTTTTGTTTGGAAAAATGCAACACTATTTTCTATGGTGGTGTTGTCTAAAAGGTAAGCTTAATTCTGCCAAACATCAACTCTTAAAAAACAGGTGGTTGCAATGTAGCAGCGGGTGGGGGAATTAACAACAAGGCAAAGCCAGCAAGTGCCTTAGCGCACCAAACCCTCAAGAGACAAAAGCAACAGGATCACTATGTGCTCTGAATAATTTTTAAATCTAATAGTTTGGTGATTACCCTAAGAAGAAGAGGTAATTTTCAAAATTTCTAGTCCTCACAGCAGTTGCTGCGTAAAACTGTTTCCATGAGTTGGTAGAGAGCACAGTGTGGCTAACTTTTGAATTACTACAAACCAAAGATAAAATGATGAAACAATGGGATGTAATACTACATCATTTCCATGGAAAAAGTGAACATAAAACTAGGATTGCTAATCCAGCCAGAAAACAATTAAATTAAATTAAGAAACTCATCTGTTTCGGCATATCTGTGTAAAGTTAGTTATTCCACATAGCCTCCTTAGAAAAATGTGATTTGGGACTGGTATTTAGTTTAATATCCCCATTTCACTGCCCAGTTCACTTAGACATACACACATTTCACACCCTTTTTAATTTTTCATTGAAAGTGGAAGTGATTTGGAGCAACAGGTGAGTTCGGGAAAGTGGCAAAACTATCTCAGGAATTTCTGGCTGTGATTGTGGGAATCTAGACTTTGGTATATCAGATAACAGAGCAGCACAGAGCTGCTGACATTAACCTGAAACATGCTAGACTTGAACTGGGCTTAGGGTTAGGGTTAACCTTTAATCTTAGCCCTAACAAACTAATTTAGTAATTAATGAAGTGCTCTGTGGTCTGGCCTTATGACTGTAATAATGTACAGCCGGCACAGTGGGACATTCCTTACAAATTTTCAGTTGTGGTTTTGGGTTTGGAAAGACCAAAAAAAAATCTATCCAGTATATGGGATATTTGTCTAATTATAGCTCCACAGCACTGCTGTTGCTGTTGGATACTACATTTCTGGGAGGACTTCTTTGAACTACTTTTCAGTAATTTGATTGAATGGTCAATTAGTCATTTATTAATTAAAAAAATTAATAAATATTAATTTATTAATAAAAAAAAAAGTCTTGCTTAATCCTGAGGCCCTGTTGTGCAAATTCAATTTCAGAAGACTTAACGAACCAGGGAACATGTAATATTTCAGCATAATAATATAATATGAGAAATATGCAGGGAGAGATGACGAATCAAGGTTTTTCCTGGCCGGTACACCAGCCATGGACATGGAAGCCAAGAAATGTGCTCAAGCATCAGTTTCCTGTGATCTCGACAATGCAAACAGCTTCAAACTATTTGATTCATCTGAAGTTATCAAGGACAAAATGATAGGACACAGGCATGAAATGAACTGAGAGATGCTACTGCAGTTGGTTACTGTTATCATACACACTCCACACTATTGTATCCATAAGTGATGGTTAAAGAAAAGTCTGCTAGAGAACATACGCATACGAACATACAAGTGTGACTAATCTTCGTTTCTGCTGAGAGAAGGCTTCATGCTGTTTACTCGTGGAATGGGCCAATGAATTGAACTTCAAATAAAAATGAATGCTCAGTGCTTGGAATGGATGAGGGGCCAGAAAACAAGTGCTGTGCTTTAGAGTGCAGCATGTGAATGTGTTTAGCATGGAATGCAGGATATGCCATGTAAGATTCACAGCCCTGCTTTGATCAGCATTCTCCCTTTTACAGGGTCTGGATCGAAGATTTGTGTGTGGTTTTATTGGTGAGAGTAAGTCAAGGACAGCATTCTCTGAGATCAAAGGCTGATTTTTTTTGTACGTAGGTGAGGGTCACACTGACTTTGTGGCCAGATATGTCAGAACCATTTAGCAATTAGGTAAGAAAGCGTATGCAGCGGGGGGCTATCTTGCAGTCAAGCTTAGGAGCAGTCGATGCTGACCTGCTTAAATCCCTCCTTAGCGCCTGTGTGTGTGCTTCTTATCTCATCTCCTGAATAAAAACAGAAAGAAGCATAATGTGAGGTCCAAAGAAATTATTGGGCTTCTCAGTTATATTGTACACATCTAGTGAAAAGTTGTCTCTCCATGCAGGTTCAAACAGGTTCAATACACATTTTGTTGTAGGACCCGGCAAAAATAATTTGATATTCTACCCAAATTTGTCCCACTTTTAAACTTTACTCTGACCCCCTAAACCATGCCTGCTGTGTTTCTGTTGTTATATATAGCAGTTACTGTCATTAACACAGGTCATTCTTTTGAAGAGGTGGATAAGAACCTGTGTTTCAATTTTGTTGGGACATCTGAGTGTGACCAATTGCAAACAAACTCAGCTTGTGTTTATTTTAGTATGGCTCCTTGGAAGTCAAGAGTAATGAGGATGTTGGTTTTGCGGAGTCAGTTGTGGCTACCATTTTTTTGTTGCTCAGTGAACATTACCACAGAGAAGTAGTTGCTTTATGTGGTGGGACGCCAATGCAACCATCTGTTTAGTCCCTCTCCAGGTGAAAAACAAAGTTAAATAGGATGCTTTGTATATATCTCCATCCTCTGTTGTTGTTAACAGATAAGAGCTCTTGCACTCGCCACGATCACAGCAGGAGATCCATTTGTCAAACAGGCAAACTTGATACCGGGTATCATTGTGCTCCTTTCAACAGCTCCAAATGGTGACACTGCCCCTCCTACTCCCAGGGGACAAGCTTTAGCCCCCACCCCGTCCCCATCTCACTGTCATCCCTCATCTCTAAAAGGAGGCTTTGTCACAGCGTCTCACTTTGGCAGTTTAACTTGATAGTTACCATTGAGTGTTTGTGGGTGGCAAAGGGTACAATTTCCTCTGGCTAGATAATAAACTCCAACAATTACTGGAACCTTCCCATGGTGGACCCAAAGATCCTTTCTCTATTTGCCTGTCCTTCTTCCTTGATCCTGTGGTTCTCTGTCCATTTCTATTATTCAAACCTTAAAGGAATCAATCTTTGGTTCCCTCCCAGTACTTGCAAGTGAAGATCCTGGAATATTTCATACAGGTCGAGTAGCTATGATTTAGTTCTACAGCTCTGCAAAAAGTGGGAGCCAACTGACTGACTCTGTAAGCGATCGAGACAATGAGACCAGCACATGCACCATCTCAAAGTCATGTGAGCTGATACTTGCTATTTATTTATACCTCAAGATGTCCTGGCCTTTGCTAATTGCCTTCTTCACACCATCTACACCTAATTGAGTGGCCTGTTAACATGACTTTTCAGACCCTAGTGTTTAGCAGTACCAGAAGCTATCCTAAGGACATTTCTGTAGCACGAAATGCACTGGCCAGAAGAGATTGTTGCTGAATGCTGAAATTGTTTTGGGGCAGTTCCTGCAGGAGATTTTGTCTACCACAGCCAAGTTTGTACTGCATTTACTGAAGGCTGCTTGATGGGTGGCTTGGAGTCCAAAAGGTTTCACGGATCTTGCTCTCTTAACTGGCCAAAAAAAAAAAAAAAGCAACTTGATCTGATCATGTATTACAGTTAAACGAGTGTATTAATAGAACTGACCTCCCGCCAAATAACCGTTTCTTGTGGTTGAGTGGCCACCCGAGTGTTTAAGAACATGCACTGTGTGAATGTGCTTGGATTCAGTTTACATTTGTGCAGTGTCACTAATCAAACTTGGAAGTTTCCGATAAAATCACAGCAGGAGTTGGGCGATTATGAAAGAAGAAATAGCACAGAAAAAGAGAAAAAGAGCCCCAAAAAGCCAAGAACACAAAGTGCAATCCAAGATCTTCTGGTTAATCACTTCGCTTTGAATTTTACAACTTTCGACTTTTCTTGAGAGTGTTACAGAACGTTGGTCAATATTGTGAGGAGTGATGGGGAAACATTTTTGTCTTGAGTGTAAAATGATGATGTGATGCTGGTTGTAGCTGGTGTAATCAGGCATTTACTTTAGTTCATGACTCACCACACATTTTTCTAGTATTCAATATATAGGTGAAGAAACGCTGTAATTGGGTCAGAATTACTAAATAAGTTTGATAGTTTTAATGCAAAATTTAGCACAATTTCTGCAATAAATTTGTTAACTTCACAAGGCAACCTTCTCAAATAGAAAACCTTTCAAAATTTTTGAATAAAACAGAAGTTAAAACTATCCCAATCATCTATTTTTTTTAACCTTTTGAAATATTTTCATGCTTTTATGACATTTTACTGACAAATACAATCAGTTGATCAGTAGATAAAGCAATGCCAGTAATTGTCCAATGAATAAGTGTAAAATAACAAATACACTGCGATCCAAACTTTAGCTGGATTTAACTTTAGGCTGACTGGCTGAGTGTGATTCACATTGAGGCCATTTATATCAGCGTTCTTTCACCAACGGTTTTCCTCCTTCCCTCACGCAGCATGCTCAGTGGGGACTGGGCCATGAATGAACAACCTGGAAATCTCACTGTTTCAAATGGAGGCTGTGCGGAAGTAGAGCTGCAAGCCTGGCCCATTAAGCTTCCTAAAGTTCATTCACAAAATAAATAAATAAATAAAAAATAGAGAGAAAAAAGAAGAGAGGCACATGGGGAGAGGAACGACAGAGGTATGGCCCCACCCAGGCCTCGTCCTCCCACCCCCACACTAGGGACATGACATCATGTCTCTGTCACAGAGCAGACTGTATTGTTGTCAGTGACTGGCTATCCCTCTCCCTCCCTCTATCCCTCCCTCCTCTCTTCCGCTCCCTCACACTCTTTTTTTCTTTCTTTCTCTTGCTCACCCTCTCTCTCTCCTCTTGTCCTCTGCTCTTTTTGTTTTGTTTCCACAAACAATAAAGGGACGTCAGAGTCTAGGCTGGAGACATCCTTCCTCTCTGGCTATTTAAAAAAGACATCCCCCCTCCCACCCATTACTCCCCCTTGAATAGACAGCACACACACACACACACACACACACATTCAAGCTTGCACATACACACATAAAGGACCATGGGGTGCACCCACAGCTTTACATTGGCCTCTAATTTCCTCTTACAGAAGTCCATATGTGCAGAGTCCACCATGGCTCCCTCCTGTCTAACACACACAAATGCATGCATATAATAACACAAACACGCACACCCACTCATATGCCACAGAACTGGAAAAGTTTTCTTACACACACTGGAGTTGATATCTTACTCGCTTCTTGATTAAATGCTACCACCCAGCTTTTGCCATCACTGATTGGGAGTCAACTCATGAGTGGACTAGTACAGAGCATAAAACTTAATCTATAGCGTTCAGATTACAATTTTTACATTTTGCAACATTTGGTTTTTATTTTTCACTATCCATAACCCTTCAGAAGACTTAGCCATCAAAGGTACTTTGGAACTGAGATCAACAGCACAATACACAGGCACCATGGTGTGTTCATGGTCCCAGATATTTCATTGTTCTTCCTGGTGTGTTTTATGTGTTGCATATTTCTTCTTTTGTTCTCAGTCTGTCTGCAGTCAAAGCAAGTGTCGTCATGTATCATCAGAGGTACATGTCAAAGGGAGTGATTTATATTTATCTAAAACATTTCTCCCTGTAGGGGTCTGACTTTGTTTGAACTCAGCTCAATAAGCAGTTAGTTTCCTGATATGCCTTGGTGCTTGCATAAAGGACAGCTGTTTGAAATATTTAGGCTTTATTTGAACTGTGACATATTGATTCAATCAGTTGTACTGCGTGATCAGTACCATACTCATTATCAAGTAGGTGAAATTAATGTTCCTCTGCTTCAGTAAATGTTTTCTCTCTTCTCAAACTCAACTCCTCTGCCTCTGTTGATCTGTGCAGGAAAGAAGAGACATAAAGTTTATGACTCTTGAGCTCATATGGGTCATTTACTCTCTTTTGGAAATCAACCATTTCAGTTTAACAATACATAAAGTTTCCCCAAGTTCAGGTTTTTTGACACTTTGTGATACAGTAACAGAAATTACAAAATGTGTTTATCTAGTGCAGCCAAGTAGGAATTTTTTGTCTTGCTGCGGGTATGATGTCGTCTTTGGCTGGTAAACCCTCTATCAGAAACTTTATTCTCCACTGTCAAAACAAATTAACAACTCTGCATCCCCCAGAACACTTGAGGTCTATCTAACTGTTGATGGTGTCAGCAGTGACTATAGTGACTATAGTAAGATTTTCTGAAACAAATGGGTACATGAGCAGAAGTGTGCATCTGCTGGACCATTAAGAAAACTCCTTGAAGATAAGCAGACTGAACACGTTCCTTTCCTTTCTTTTCCTTTGGCACATTTTACCTGACAGCCTTGATTACTGTTGAGTCATAGGTTGCAAAATTATCCTGTTCATGTCTTCAGATATCTGTTTCACGGTCCAGATAAAACCCAAGGGGGATTTGAAGTCAGCCTTTACATTAAATGGAATCATGTTTGGTACAATTGAAAGTACCCCAGTGTAGAACAAGTGTCTTGGCTGTTGTTGCAAACTTTGCAAAAACAGCCCTGACAAATTGCCCTGCGACTGTCACAATATCAAGAAGTTTCTTCATTATCATCGTCAATGCTCATCAATGACCAAATGCCTATCTTTGTTTTACTCCAGTTCTTTGTTTTGATGGATCAAATCAGTGTATAATATGGCATTGATGACTGTATAATTAATCAGAACACTCGGCAATTTTGCCAAAAAAATTTTTTGGATTGGACATGAGGGTGCATCATTGTTGTGATAGATTTCAGAAACCAAAGCTGCCATCAGTGTTTTTGGATAATGCACAAATTATGCTCAAAAAATAAATACATAAATTAAAAGAACGATGTTCCCAAAAGCCTGATGTAATATCATACTTGCTTTGTTGGTCTTCCACAAAGCTCATCACATATGGGCAAATATCAAAGCGCTCATATTTGCCTTCAGCACATTTATTTTTTCACTGTCACATACTGATTACAATCTTGAACATCTGCATTAAAGAATCTATAATCACACAATTGTATATTTGAATTAAGAGTTATTGCTTTCATTATATCCAAGCTCCACATTTGTGCTTCCCAAAATATGTCAAAATATGTCTTTCTAAATATCTCCGGTAGAGGATATGAAAGAACTAATTCTTTAATGACAGGCTACAGTTAGTCTGACTCCGGTTTCCAAATAGGAAAGTGATTTATTAGGGGAATTTCACTTTGGCCTGGGTGTTTTCAAAAGTTTTTTACATTTTTACATTAGGAGGAGCATGATCAAAACCATTTCGCTTCCTGCTTCTTAGTTTTGCTTTGCTAAACATCTCAGGAACACAATAGATAACTCATGGGTAAATCAAAGTTTGAACGGCAATTACTTGGCAGTCGGTTAAAAAAAAAAAAAAAAATACAGCCCAGATGTTGAATGCTGCAAAGTAAATCTCCTCTGTGACTCAACTATCAGTCAGTGGGAATCTCACTATGTCCTGAGGTGAAATGGCTAATGTTAAGTGATGACAGTGTTGTTCAGTCATGACCCTGTTGACCATCAACTGATACACTTGGCCAAAGGTGCCTTCCAACAGTTTCCTTGGTCCAGCTGTCTCCTCAGGGCATGAATGACTCCTGAGACAAACCCAGTATGTTGAACCAACTGCAATTATTATATCAGGTCTCCATGCTTTTGTTTTGATGCTTTGAAGGAAGTTATTTTGTGTTTGTTTGAGAAGTTATGGGTGTCTGGTCTGCAAAGAGGGAGAAAAAATTGCCTGGGATAGAAAATAGAGCGACTACAATGCTTTCACAATGCTTTTTCCTTCTCTTTTCTCTTACCAATGCCTCATGGTGCAACCTGACACCCCTTCTATTTTAGCTGTGCGTTTATCCAAGCGTCTCAATGGAACAGGCTGATGTGACTCTTTAGTGGACATCCTTTCAATGTTCTACAATGAGGAAAAAAGCTAAATTCCCACACAATCTATTCTTCTCTCACAACCAATAACTGGCCAATACACACAAACAGTAATGTACCTATTCCCTCAATATACACGGTATGGAGGATAGATATCTCTTTAAAAAATTTAATAAAAAACATAAATAAGGTGAATGTCATCACACACTCAAGAAACCTAATAATAATAATAATAATAATAATAATAAAATGAAAACCCACTAACAGCAATCTTTAGAAAGTCATACAAAAATGTTTTCATGTTTTCATTTATCTTTATGAAGGGTGTGTGGTGGTACATTGTAGTAGTTTTTACCCCCTGTATCTTCCTTCTCTTGGGATTCAGCACATTGGACAGCTCATTTTTTAGTGCCTGGCTTTGCTTCAGAAACATAATCCTTGACATTTGTTCACACATGCACGGGCCTTAAATCACATGCAAATAATTTCAGTCAAAATGGCATGAATTTTTCTTTTTCTTTTTTTTTTTTTTTTTATCTCCTTTTAAAGGTTCTAAAGAATAACATTTGTGAAAACTGTTCCTCATTCTCTGTGCAGGCAAAAGAGCTACAACTGTGGTCATTGTGTGTAAGTGGTTCAGAACTGATTTCATGAATGTATTTAATCTACCTCTGATGGAGGAAAACCACTAATAGTTTGTTTACCAGGATAAATGGTTTGCGTTGCTTTGTTTTATTTGCAGGAATGAATATATATCTAGCTTCATTTATCTCTGATTTTTTTTTTTTTTTTTGATTACTCCTGTAACACAATCTGAGTTCTCCTGTGAGATAATATCAGTGAAGGAGATGGCTTTATACTCCTACGTGACACTGTGCATATCTCTCAGTCAGCTGCTGGATGATAAGACAGACATGATTGACAGGGTTTAAACTGAGGGGTAACTGCACAACTATTCAGAATTCAGGATTTATCATGGTTAACTGGTAATTTCATGGTTGGACTTTAAACTTTCTGGCTGAGGCACCAAGGCAGTTTGGCGTGCCACTCTGTGAGCATTACAAGTTTGCAGTCATGCTGTAGCGGCTGTGTGGGGCTGGATTTAGACAATGTGCCTCATTGGACTGAATGCTAATGTTAATATGCTAACTACCGTGGTTTTAGCACATTAACATACTAACTTTTGCTAATCAGCATTAACAGCTGATGAACTGAGGTTCCAAAAAAAAAAAAAAAAAAGGACAAAAATACAAACAAACAAACAAAAAAAGAAACCCAAACTTTGACCTACAAGTTAGCACACTAAATTTTGGATGTTCTTGTGACATTCTATGAAAAATACATTTGTCATCCTGTGATCACTGAAACGCTGGGAAGCCAATAAAATATGTACCATCTTGAAGATGTTTCACAAGTGAAATGAAAAATGTGACCTCATGTTGGCACTAGATAAAAAGTCAGAGAATCACCAAAGTTATAAAGACTCATCCTCATGGAAACATGCCCTGTACTAAATTTCATAACAATCCATCCCCGAGTTGTTTAGAAAATTCAGTCTGAAAGTGGAGTAGTGCCTGACAGGCTGCTGAGAGTCCCTTCCCCCATATAGACAGCATGGCTGAAAAAAAAATTAAGAGATTATTCACTAACTGCAAGTGCTTCACAACTGAGCAAGAAATCTGTCAGGTACAGTCATGGCTCATGTTTTTACACACAGGGGTGTCATCAAAGGGCCTCAACTTTTATAACCAGGAGACAGACACAAACAGATACACACACACATACTGTGGTGAGTCAGCAGTATGTTTCAGGTGTGTTTTTTTGGGGTCTGGAATTCAGGAGTTCAGCCTGGTATGACTACTAGGAAACAAAGTCTCCTAATAGTCATTACACTCATTATTTCCATTGTATCATGTTGTGTTGCTGGACAGATCCAGCGTTTGTTGAGTCCAAATACTCTTTGCATCAGTCACAGCTGCTGAGCTGTATGCAGCTGAAAAGCAGCGAATCCTTAAAAGGAATCACGTGTTTCACATTTGAACAGATTATTGGGATGATTATCTCAATATTGAAATACTATATGGGCTAATATTACAGTGAAACATAACAGTGAATAATGATATGAAACCCTTGTCTTCTTTGTCAAAAAGCTGAAAAACTGTGATCAGTTTGTAAAACATGCAAGCTTATTGTATTTCTAGGATAAAATAAGTTAGCCTGGCCTCATTCTAATTTACAATCTGATTGTGTACAGATGTGGCTATTTAGTGATTCAGTGTCAGTATGTCCAAGTCCTTTATCAGCACTTCTCCTACTGTCCATGACCGAGGGGTTTTCCCCAAAATACTATATGGTAAAATAAACCAAATCAACAAGCCTTAAAACAGGAACATTATATCCAATGCGGCAACTCCAGTAAGAACTGTGGGCACCAATAATGTCTGCCTTGGTTGTTTATACCTAAAACAGCTGCTTTGCTGACTGCACTGCATGTTATTCAAGACAAAGCTGGATTACATGGTGCCTTTCACTAATATCACAATATCACTTGTCCGCATATGGTAAGTGGCTGCATGTACACTCCATCACTTTGATGTGAGTTGGACTTTGTCCTCAAACAAAATCCCTGACAGATCTTGGAAAGGTAAACCGATCTCATTCTATGAATAATAATACATTATAAGAAAACAACCACAGCAAGACAAGAGCTCCTTGTCCAAGTCTCATTCTGTAAATCAAATAATTGTGTTCACTGATTCACTAGGTATAAAATTACCCCCACCCTATACTTCTGACTGTCAGCCACCATCACATCCAAGATCCCATCACCATAACTGGTGGCATGTAAATTAGTAATGATGCTATAAGTCAGCCAGTTAACAGGCATAAAGCCATAAACCAAAACAGGTAAAGAACTTCAACTTAAGCTTTCATTTTGAAAAAACAAAAAGAAAAAGAAAATGAAAAAAAAAAACAAAAAACATGGCATTCACATCTCTTTTCCTTTTTATCTTAGGTTTCACCTTTGGATGGAGGGGACAGAAGCGTCCTTGTTTGATACTAATTATGGTCCTCACCTCAAAAGTTTCCCCATTGGAACTTCCCTCCTCCCCCTTCTTGAAGGGAGGCCTAAAGACACAGACTGACTCATTAAGCGCCAAGTAAAATTAAGAAAAACCAGAGCTGTCTCAGAAGGTGAAGCTCCTCTGCAGTCTCACTGGAGACTCCCTTTCAATTGTCTTATCTTCTTTGGCATGTGGAAATGTCTCTCTGGTGAAAGACGAATGAGCTCATCAGGATGCTAGACCAAGAGCTGGGTTTCAGTGTTGCTGCCGCAGACTTTAGTCTGGAGTATTTTTTGTCTGAGATGTTTTATTTTTAGCCTAAAAATGGGTTACCAAGCTGATCCATAATCTGCACCGACAAATAAAGCCATTACAAAGTGTTTCAGGTTACACAGTTTCTCAACCATCTCCTAAGACAAATAAGGTTATAAGAGTGAAGGTTGCAGCTCAAAGCACATGTCTCAGCAGCCTTTTCCTTTTCATTCTTTGGCAACAGGTCCAGTAATTAGGGAGGCTAACCACATCCTCATTTACTTCATTCCGATTTTTTTTCCTTTTAAACTGAAATCTCTGTTTCTGATATAGGCTTTCATCACTTAGCATGCTGATAAGAAATGAGTGGCTATATGGACCAGCCGAGTGTGGCTCAATATCACCAATGGATCAGATAAGCACAAACAAAGCGTTTTGCTCAGAAGGATAATTATACAGTCATATAATACTTCCTCCTCCTCTTCATCGTCTTACACAACACTACAGAAATGAATGAATCTGCATGAGCAGGACTTTCCTCCCGCTATATTCAAAATTGCTTAAATGTCAACAGAGAAAAGTAAGGGGATTCACCATGCTAAAGGTCAGCTCAATCAAACACATTTAACTCTTCAGTGAAATGTATAAAGCCTATTGTTTGCAGAGAGGGGATGGTAATTTTGTGGTGGGGTTCTGCCCTCCTGTGGTCAGCACAGAAACTCCTAAGGTATCTAAGACAAGGTACAATGTACAATGTTATGTGTTGGGTAAAATGAATTATCCTGTTCTTAGTGGTTTCAGTGACAGATATTAAGCACAAAGAACCTTTAGTTGAACATGCTTAAAATGTTCCCCTTGTTTTGTGTTATATAGCTTGTAAGTGCAGATATGTATTTGACACTATTGACCTTTTGACATGCCTCAGTAGAAAAAGCAGTTTCTGAAACAATGTGAATTTTTCTGTTGTAGGGGCTCGGTACTGTGCACATTAGTCTCATGTGCAGCTGAATGAACATGACGTCAACTTCTTAAAATGTGCAAAGAGACTCGTGAAAATATTCAAAAGAATATTGGAATTATTCGATAAGTTTAAGATAAGTGAGTTTGCCGATTACTTAACGAAACACATAAAGAGACAAGTTCCAGTACAATTTAATAGAAAATATTATACTATTATTCCATAGAATTACCACCTCACAGTTGTATGGCTCAACCAGACAAGTTGCTGGAAATATGGTCACAATCTCTCCCTCTGTTCCTGATTTACAGCCTTGATTTATGGTCGGAGTTGTTATTGCAGAACATTATGGTGCAACAGTGAGGATGACCTTTGACAATTTAGCTATATAATCATCATTCATCATTTTATCCTATTCAATATTTGTGTTAAACAATGTCAAAATTACAGTATGAATTCTTGAGTTATGGCCAAGAATGTGTTTGGTGAGGCAACGGTATAATTGATGTTTGATATTTAACCAAATGCGTGTGTTCGAAGCCAGGTGAAAGCTTCCTCAGTTCGTTGTGTTCGTGAGAACAATCTGAAAACACGACCTCTGCTCTTGCTTTCTGACACATAAAATGCTGAAATGTTCTTTTAAATGCTATCAGACATGTCATGTTTTTTAATGCTGTTCTGTATAATCTGTATAATCTTGAGAACTGCAGGCTGTTGAAGCAGGTTGAGGCTGGTATTGATTCTTACTAATTATTCTACAAGACGCCAAGCAAATGAAATATTAACAAATACAGAATAACTCCACATATTTATCTATTGTTTTAAGAGCATTATACTACATTTTAAGAGCATTAGCATTTTATTTATTTTTTTTTTCTAAATTTTTAGGTCAGATTCTTGGCTTTTTCACCACACCACATAGTCATCCCAAATCTTAACATATGACCTACATGTGAGATTTTGGTCATGTGGATAACAATTTGCATTCCTTGCATGCAGACTGTTAGATGCACTAGAAAGTTTTGAGAGCCGGTGAGTGGACTTTTAACAACCACATGATGCCAACATCATCTGACATTTAAATTTCCAAATCAGAAAGAAGTATTCTGCAATTCAGTTGAAAGCTCCAGAGGAGCAACTTAATGGAGCTTATGGTGTGAAGATTTTGTTCACTAGACAATAAACTTTTACATTTCAATATAGTCTCTTATGTCTCACACTTAAAACACATACTTAACTTATATGAAAATTTTTTATGGCAACTGCATTTTTCATGCTCCCTCTTGTTTTTTTTTTTTATTGGTTGGGTATGTTTATAGAATAACTGGCATGAGTTTCCAGCCTAACTCAGGCTGTAATTCCAGTGGTTGGTATGTAGGTTGGCCAATGGTGGTCTCATAATTGCCTGATGAATGGAGTTAAAGTAACTTGACAATCGGCAAGTGTTTGGCCATTACGCTTCAAGCTGAAAGCATCTTGACCTTTTATCTGAAAAACGTATGTCGTTCATATGAGAAATGTTGGCTTACGTGCATCCAGTGCTTAAAAATGTCCAACGGGACCATTGGCCTGTTTAATTTTTTCATTGTGAACACTGGCTAAGCATGAAACAACACACAGAGGAGCATGCAAGAGCTGGTCTTTCAACTCCAGCCAAATATGTTCATGGAGATTTTTCTTTTACTCAACACTCAACAACACTTTCCACCCAAAACATGTTTCTGTCCATCAAATATTATTCATGAAAATAAATCTGTTGGCTATAATTTGGAGGTTGTTTATTTATTGGTGATCTGATCTTAATTCTGGTCACATTTTATCACATTTTCCAACCAACTATTATAAGGGAGTGTGGAAGGATTGGCGGGATAATATGTCAGAGTCCCTTACAGAAAAGTTTATTTTCTAATGCTTTCAGTCATAAACTAAGTCTCTCTGAATTTAAACTGAAGACTTAACGAAAACTTGTGGTGTACTTGCAATAGATCCCATTCTTTCATTCATCCAACTAGATCCCAAGTCGTGGATCTAAGTCAGGGTTGTACTTCAATATTTAAGTGTAAATATGAACCAAGTAGATTTTAAAGAGATGATGATCATGTTGGGCTCTGCAGTTCCAAGCTAAGCAAACCAAACTTTAATACTTTAATAAATATCTAATTAAAATGAAATTTTTTGCTCTTTGGCTTTTTAAATGGTGATACATTTCACAATATCACAAATGTCAAGTTACATATGGTTGCAATGCGGTTCCTTCTTTGTCTATTTGATATTCTTCAACATTTTATATTGCCAAATCCTAAACAGCGCATTAGAAGAACAACAACTGTGTGGGAAGGCTCCAAGCAAGACAGGACATATCTGCTATACTGTGCTGAATATATTCAAGTAAAACTGTGTCTTTATTATAGTATAGTGTACAGAGAAGACATGAGGACACAATTGATTGCATAGCTCAAATTGCATGAGGGGTTTTTATTGCTACACAACAAGCTTGATGAGATTGGTTGGCAGCTAATACATCATATTTCAAAAGGTTTGGGAAATGTTATAAAAAAATATAAAACAATCTCTTGATTCACACTATATCAGATCTTGCAAATTAAATTGCAAATCATACTGTCTGATATAAATCAAGTAATTTACCCTGGAGGTTTACATTCCTTCTAAAAGACCTTTCAGAGCTTGACTTTCACACTTTCCAACAAACTGACTACTTTGCTGCAGAGATGAGAAAGGTTTTTCTCATAGGGTTTTGTTGCACATCAAACCCAAAGTTCAGAGGAAATTATTGAATTTGCCTGCTAGTCATAGTTACCAGTTGACGAAATCCTGCTTTCAGATGGGTGAATCAAGCTCCATCTGATCAAAAGAGCTGTTTGGGTTTTTCCAAAATCCTGTCTTTTTTTTTTTTTTTTTTTACATGTGTGAAGTTTCATTTCTTATGTATCCACATCTATAAAGTCTTGTTTCTTAGCTCTGGTCAGTTACAGGACACAATAACGTTAAGGATAAACAATGAGGTGGGAGTAATACAGCTACACCTTAAGATCTTCTTCATTTTAGATGTTGGCAGTGAAACCCAAACATCAACAATATCTTGAGCACGGAGAATAGTTGCAAAAGCTGTACATGACAAAAGCAAGGGTGTTGTTTTGATACATGGGTGACCACAAAGCATTTGGAATATGTAAGCCAGCTATTTGTGAAATCAATATATATTACCCCACCCACTGAAGAGTCAGTCAGAATAATCAGGAAAACTCCTGCAATCTACAGCCAGATATGGAAGACGTGTGGAGACACCATGCTATTTTAGGACAAATGACACATACTGTGCTTCACTTACAGCTGTAAATTCACTTGAGGAATGTGCGGTCTGCAAATGTCTGAATCTAAAGATCCTGAAGTGAGCTTTTTATCAGGTTGCAACAGTCCTTGTGGTCACAGAAAACCCAGAAAGAGCATTGCGGTTTAGGTGAAAATGTGCTTCAGTGGAGGTCACTTATTACAGCTGTCTATGTCATCTAAACCAAAAAATCTAAACCTCATCGAGGAAATCTCTAAATAGTTATTTTTACGCTAAGTGTGTGGGGGCCCTGTAAAGGCCAGATTGAATCGTTCAAGTGTCTCCTCGCACTCACAGGATAGATGTACTTAGCACAGACCACCAGTCTCCTACTGTGCTGAAGCTTCAGCAATGTCTCTCACTTGTAAGGCACCTTAGCATATGATTTAACGTAAAAAGCATGTGCTGTTGATGGGAATCTCTCTGATGGGCAGGTGTGTAGAGACCGTAGGAAGAGTCCACATCCCGAATCTAGATCACAAAATTTGACACCACAAATTTAAAGCACCCCGCCAATATATTTTCCACACAAGTACTAAGTATTTTTCAAGAACTGCCATTCTAACCCATACTGTGCCATCTATTGGCAATAAATTACAGCAGCAGCTGCAGGTTTCTTGGTGTGCACCTCCTACAGATAAATAGAGCCACCAACAGACTATCAGTCTTTGAGAGGCAGTTTGAATTAAGTAGCTGCTGTTTGCTACATTTGAACTATGCCTGGCTAATCCCAGTTATTGTTGTCCTTTTAGTACTAGTACTTTTTTTGACTAAAACATTTTCTTTTGAAAATGTTGTCTGTTCAAACTCACATTTTCAGAGTCCTACTCATGGGTAGGACTCCAATTGTAAGCGGAAGGCCGATAGACTATTTTGACCCATGACAGATGTTTTTGCAAAGTGGATGGCCTTAATTACTGCTGATGTAACACTAGAGGCTCTGGTACACAGCTCTCTGCCTTTTACTTCATTGTAGTCTGATACTTCCGGATGTAGATGGACTTTTTCTTCCAAGGGGACAATAAAACAAAGCACATGGCACTGGCATCACAGAGCCAAGATTGAGATAATGACAGTGGGCCGAGAGATTGGAGCGCCCAGGCTGAGTACCATCTAAAAAGCCTCTACAAAGAGCTTGAGAACCCGATCTGTTTTTGTTGGGTTTTGTAGTAAAACCTCTCTGATTCATCTCATGCTCATTAAAATTCCTGAGACTAGATGAAGTGGAAACCAATGATGCTCGCTCAAGTCCAGCACAGAATATATACTTTCAAATTATAACCTCAAAATCAAAGCACAATCAGGCTAATGGGCCCAAGAAGAGACAAACTTTCAGAATTAAAAAGCATAAACACAATTGTATTGATTAGCCTCACTTTATAGACCATGACTGTATATTCTAGAGGTCAAAAAAGAACTGATTGTCACAGGACAGATTTTTATTCTTGAGTCCCTTTATTGATCTTAAAAGCACTTACTTCTATTCATCACCATCCTGCCTCTCAAAACCCTCATTGTCATCACTGATGGTGATTGCCAAGTAAACACTGAGCTATTTCAAGCAACTTTGTTGTTTTATTTGATTCCACTGTTGCTCATGGTTTGGGCTTTGCACACTCCCTTGCCAGCCACTTCAAAGGCAGCTCCCTTGTAGGTTGCGACACACTGGCTGTCTGTGTGGAGGTCGGGCTGAACCTGCTCCCATACCTTCTTTTTAGGGTTCAGCTCTTTGTCTGGTTCACCTGTGATCAACAAATCAGACACCAACATTTAGCAGTTCATTCATTGTACATGCAGGATTTACGGATTGTGTGCTGACGTTTTATGACTTTTTTGTGGCGTGTCAAAACTATACAACTTACCCAGACACTGCTGTAATATAGGCGTGCAAAGACACAATGATGGATGACTTGAAACTTTCCTTCATGGATTTTTCACATTCATCACCGACTGATACAATCAGCATAATAAGCCAAAGCCAATAAATAGTCAGCTAATGACCAACAATGATATTTGTGGTTTATCAGGAAAATTTTATTTTTCTTCCACATAAATTGTTCATAATGTTTTTTTATGACAGCATTAGCTTTCTAAAACTGCCATTTACTCTTAGCGATAATTTACAACATCTACATTTGACTTCTTAGAACCCAAACACACATCCAGGGACAAAAATTAAGTGAAATTAATTTCATTATGGATTTGTTTTTGATGTTGCTTGGCAGTTGTGAAAATTCAGTGTTAATAATGGCTTGCTTCTGTCTGCCGTCAACTTTTTTCCTCTCCGCACAAGGGTTTCGAAGAAAAAAATGTGTTTCATATCTTGAGGCTGCATATTCTACCGGTTTAAAAACGCCAGAGTGGTAAATAAGAGATTTTGTTGAGCAACTTGCTCACATTCTTAATTTCAGGCAGAAGAGCTCAGTCCCATTATTCTTAGAAATGGGGGCAATTACAACCGCACACTCACAGCAGCAGTTGATATGGGATTTCCCTTCTTACTTTCCATTACATTTACTTCAGAGAAGGACTCACCTTCTCAGCAGAAACAAATTAATTTATCAACCTATCCTGTCTTAGGGCGCCCATTTCCTCTTGAACTTTTCATGAAATTGGTTCAATGTGATTTTTTTTTTTAAATGCAACATCCATAAAAATCATTCAGGCCAGAGGGATCCCTCATGAATCAAACAGCTTTTGGAGCGTCTGGGACATGTGTATTGCAGGAATGAAAAGTTTTGCAGCACAGCTGGCTTGTGGGTATTTGGGTGGACCGCAGATCCACCTTCATCACATCTTCCTCTTCACTTTATTTAAAGGGATGTCCCAATTTCATTATTGTTCTTGAGGCAGTATAAGAACAAGACCAACAAATCCTCCCACATTTAACTTCGAAAACGTTAAGAACCAGTGGACCTTTTGTGGGTTTTTTTCCCCCCAAGCCACCTCATTATGGACTGAGGAGGCTTTGCACAAAGGAGCTTTACTCTCATGGTTGAGCTGATATTGTAATACACATGTTCATATCTCATTTCAGTCAAAACACTTACATAAGTTGAATTTAACAGGGCAATTAGGCAACTTATCTTTCCAACTGACTTTGAAATAAAAGAAAGACTATGTTACATTCCTAGCAATGAAAACTGATTAGCCTGTCACAGGCCATTTAGCCACCACCAAACAGAACCTAGTCTTTTAATGAGAGCTTGGAGAGTGGTGTCTGAAAATGCATGCTGACTGGTGTCTTCAGAGGAATGCATATTGAAAATTGCATGTTTTTTCTGGCAGCATGGAGGTTCAACTACGTCCTTCATGCCTTAAAACTACAGGACTACAGATATTCTGTGGATATTAACCTGAGAAATTCTTTCAGGAGAACTGACTTGAAGTGAATGAATTTATTGTTAAATAAGATTAGTATTTGGATTATCTAAACCAGTTTTAGGATAATGAATAATCTGTGTTTGAGCGCAGAGTAATCAGATAATAGTACCTGGGAAGCCCTGGAAAGTAACTCTGTCCCCTGGTGCTGCTCCACTTGGAGGATCAAGGATTTCGACCTTGTCTGGAGAGCTGGCACACATGACCATAGCCTGGGACACCACCCCTCTCATCTTGGCTGGCTTCAGGTTACATAGCAGCACTGCCATACGGTTTTGCATCTGCATGGTGGACAGAAGATTTCATTATTTTATTGTGTAAGCCCATATGCCTTACATAATAGAGAAGAAAGACAAATTACACCCAATATATTCAAAGTAGAAAGGAAAAAAAAAAAAAAAACACCTTTAACTGATGTGGTCTGTTTGGCTATGCAACAGAACAATTTCATAATGCACTGTAGACCACAACTCTCTTTTCAATTCATTGTGTCTGTGGTTTGTTTATATCATTTAATAAACCAAAGGGAGCAAAGAGGAACGCATCTGATGCTTGAGCATTGAGACCTCTGTGGCTTACCAAAATTGAAAAGACCAGAGTAAGTACCCTTGGAAAACATTGAGAAGAAGAGAAATCCAGCATTTCAATAGATGGTCTTAATAAATAAATAATAATAAAAAAAAAAATCATACCTTTCTTTGAAGCTGACTACATAAATCTAAGTTTTTGTTTTGGTGCTAGCTTTTCATCTCCCGGCAGTTTTGGCAGGCTGGGGATTGTGTGTGAATGTTTTGTAATGGTATTTACAAAATAGACTGTTTGACTTGGGCAATATTTCACGTGTAAAGCAGAAAATTTTATTTTATGATTTTTCTGTCTAAGAACCATGTTACTGAGTATTCGTCCATGCTCAAAAGTACAGCCAGAAAATATATCCTGTAATATATCCTACTCCCTTCCTGCTTGCAGACAGAAATAGATAATGCCTCATTCATGAGTTATTTTCTCTGTTAGTGATGGACTGACACACAAAGGGCACTTATAAAGGCAGTGATACTAAAATCCACCACTGCAATATAAACATAGATATTGAGAAACAAATGTCTAATATGTCTGTGTAAATAAGAAAAATTCTAATATTTCTTTTGGGATACAAAACGTTTTCTCTATACATGATTTCAGTAGTCTTACAGTGCATGCCATATAAACAATATACTTCATCTACCTAGGATGCAAAAAGGAATACAGTAAGACAGTTTTTATTCTGATTGAATTTGCCATAGGTATTTCCCAGCATATATCCACATAAAAGATAAATAAACCCTAATATTTAATGGAGATTCTGCATCACCAACATTACATTTGTAACTGCTAAATAATCGGGCTAGTCCTCCCAGGATGGCACTTTAATTCAATCAATAAATCCTTATTATGGCCTGACTGAGTCAATGGAAGTATATAGCACTGCTTGTGTGTCCGTTGAGAAAAAAAAGAAAAGAAAATAAAAGCAGGAATTTATGAAGCTAATAGAAAAAGTCCATTTGGTATTTTTAGTCTACATGTTCCTCACACAAGCAGAAAATGCAGCGTGGCTTCTTATTAGCAGGTGTTGCTGTTGACATCGACAGGCTTGCAATCAAGCCTGATGAGAGTGACCTTTACAGTAAGTTAAATCAATATCATGAGACTTCTACAAGTGAACTGGACTTCTAAAGAGATGTGACTCTGCTGGGAAATTCTAGTGAGGTAGCCAATGCATTGCTTTACAAAGCTTCTTAAACCCATCTCCTAGCGAATAAGACTGTACCTGCTCCAGAGGTATGTGTTTGACCAGCCCACTGACTACTGTCCTGGGTGAAGCCTCTCCCACATCAACCTGCTCCACATAGAGACTGTCCGCATCTGGATGCTTCTCTGCTGTTATAATGCGTCCAATACGCAGGTCTAAACGAGACACGTCCACCCTGGCATCCTCTTGGCTAGGAGTTGCCTGCTTTTTCTCTGCTTTCTCCCCTCCTGGCACCAAAAAGCAGAAAATTACATTATGTTGAAATTTCATGTTTCAGTGCTTTGAATTTGGTTAATCAAAGTTAATCAAAGTTAGACCCTTCTGATTTTCATTGAGGCTTATGAACTGCAGCCACCGACTGTGAGAAAGCAGCTGTCAATCATGCCAAAGTTGTGCTGAAGAGAGATATCTGAGAGTTTTCAAAAAAGTAACTCTAATTTGCAAGGTATGATACGAAATGCCCGTTTAAAGTGCTGAGACTATTTCATACAGCTGGTATTTTTCCAAGGGAAATGTAAAAAAATCTAATCATACTTGAAACAATCTTAGGCATCTGTCTAGAATCTGATTTAATTTCCTCCCATAAATGAAAACACTATCCAACAGTGACAGGCCTCAGGGTGGCATGCATTTCATGTGAAATAAATAAAATATTAGGGAAAAACTATTATTTACTTTTCCACTGCTACCCAGAAGTGTGAGCTACACAGCATGACTGAACAACAATACCAAAACTCACTTTTAGCTGAAGGTGAGTGACACATGATACTGTGACTTAGCTGAATAACAGATGCTTCCTCCCAAAGAGACAAAGTACCTTTCACTGACTCATCTGGCTTTCTTGCACACATTAATTCAACAGGATTGCACTGATCAAATGATCACAGTCTTTAATCATTCCTCTGAGTGCACACCATATCTGACGAACACACGCTCCAACTCTCTGCCTTTGATATTCAGCATTCTTCCCTTGAGTAATGTGTGCACTGCTGTGTTGACAGTAACATTACCAGAACTCCGCTAAAGTTACACATGGGTTTGTAGACTAACAAGTGATGAATGTTTGGATGAGGTGAAAACATAGTTCCATTTAAATAAGCATGCACAATAACTTATTGAGAGTAGTATTCATCTCTAATTTACAGCTCTCTAGCATCTGGGCATATAAAAAGGAAGTCATTGTAATGAATTTGTTAGGGTCTTACAGCTTGTTCTTTACTCTTTATATGTCAGAAGCTCATAAATCCAGCATAGAGCAATCATATACTATGTCTGACAGTTCATCCAGTTAGTCCAGGTAGACTGCTGATTTCATGATGATTAATTGAAATCCTGTGGCAGAGAACTTGCCACTTGTGCTGCCCTATATTCTTACATCTAGTGTCACGTGATATTCAAAACTTAAATGGAGTAAAAAGTTGGGAGACATTTTCGTCGTCAGCTGCTGACATCTGAATCTTAAACAAAACATTATGTTTGCAAAATACTCATGATAATATTCATAAAGACTGAGTAAATCCCTCAGTGCTGAGATACTTTCATGGCTTTAATCTGGTCATGGCAGCAAAGTGTAAATGAAATACATGACAAGAATGTTTTTATGTAACATTTTGAAAATGGGCTTAATTGAACTTGCTAAATTTGCTTTATTGGCTCTGAAAACTTCAAATGATTCCAATAAACCCTTTTAATGTTCCACTTTTTTTCCTTTAACCATTACCTTTTTTCTCAGGCTTCTTCTTTTTACTTTCGTCCTTGGGAGGGGGACTCTGAACAGCTGCATCTGGGGTGGCAGAGGTTGCAGGATTGGAGGGCTTGGGAGGGGTGGACTTCGGACTGCACTCAACAGTGGGTTTACCTGACGGCATAGTCACCTCCTGCACTGCACGGGGGATGAATACAAAATGTGAGTATGAGGAAAGAGTCAAATAGTGCATTGTAATTACTATCAGAGACTTTTTCCTCCAGAACCTCTGATGATGCATTTTCCTCAGCAAAGAACCTAGTTCATGGCTGTGCCATTTCACGCACAGAGCGGGTTGCATCAACATAATATGGTGAAATGATACTGTACAGAGGGAGCTTTATTTACACACCAAGTGGGAGTTACTGCTCCTGATGCAAACAGTTTTGATGGGAAAATTACACAGTGTCACAGCTGATGGAAACAGGGAAATTGAGCCATAAAGCAGGGAACAATGTCCTACAATAACTCACTTGGGAAAAAAAAACAAAACAAAACAAAAAAAAAAACAAAACACACACACACACACACAACAACAACCCCTTATTTAAGGTGCCTGATGTTTGAGTTCCTACAAAATCCTGTGCCTGTGTCTGACAAACATTGGCCTGCAGGTACATCATTGTTACCATAATGCTTTTAATTAGCTTAATTGTATGTTAAGACCTGAGATGGGGACCTTTCTGGTTTACCTTGGAATTATGGGCAATAACCTCTTATTGTCTTGACATTCCACTTACAGTTATCCTTTTAAGGTTGAGAACAAAATTAAACACTGATATGGCAATGATATGTGAAGTGAGAAAAATGTTCAGCGCCAAGATCCTTAGTTATTTTTTTAATATATATAATTACACCATGATATCTAATGAATTTATCTAGATGTCTTGTGTATTACTTTATCTGTATTTCCAAAACCTAAGCCTACCTAATGTAATATTAACAATTGCTCCATTGTTTAATCTATGCTTCTTGTACTAGCCCTTAGTGAATCATAACCCAGCTCTGACTCTTTCTCAGCTCCACACAGCTTTTATTCATCTTGAACCTTGTTGTTTTGGATTTAAGAGCCTGGAAACTCAGAGCTTAGCACTGACTGATGAAGCCATTGTACACTGGTGCTTCAAAGACAAAGAAAGCTAAAAACAATGGAGCAGCAGCAGCTAAAGAGAGAGATATTTTCCTCTGGAGGTGGTGGAGCACTAAAATTGGACCATAGAATTTGCACTCAATAATAACAAGAACACGAATGCTTGATAACTTCATTAGATAACAACAAGAAGATCAAAGATGAACCAAAAGTTAATTGAGCTGTAATTTTGATCCTCTTGAAATACTTGGTTGCACGATACAATTTAGAGGAGTCACAGATGGATTCCGCACTTGATAATTTGCTGGAGCAAATCTGACAACATAGTTCAATTGGTACTATTTTCATTCCTTGGCTGTGCAAAAGTTGTTTTTCTGATTTTCTGGCTACTATTATGCTTACATTGAACAGTTCGTTTTCCTCATCTCAGTATCAAATCAGCAAGGCCCAAATTCCTCTAAAATGGGTTCATATTGATCAGTGTTTTGATTAAGCTATTTGATGCCACCTTAAAGCCACTGAAAATTAAGTCCAAAAGAAAACATCACAATTAAATGCAATATGTGAAAAAACATAGCCCCATCTGTATTGGAACAGATTCTTTTGGCATTCCAACACTAACATATTGGGTGTTTTTTGAACAGGGTTAAATATCTTATTTCTTCCAGTCCCCCTTTATTCCTACAGATTCTTTCTGGAAAATATTAAATGTGTGTTAATGTGTCTGATCTGAGCTATTTAGCCTTTACCATCAACGCATGTCAGATGTCCAATAGCTGATAGACATGTTATCCCCAGCATTCTAATGGAGATTCTTGAGGCACAAGGAGTGCTTATAATAATAATAATAATAATAATAAAAAAATAAATAAAAAAAGATCTGGTTATAATGGGCCGAAGCGAGAATATATGAGATGTTATCATTGATAGTACAAATCAAACAATGTTCTAATGAGGAACAACTGACATCAAAATGTTCACAAGTAAGGTATGCTGCTTCTATGATTTGGTAAAAAAAGGATAACATCATCAAGGTCTTTTTAAAAGACAAACAAGCATTCAACCTGTGATGGAACTCTTTGTTGAGAACCGTACTCAGCATACCTCCCCTTCTCTTCTCTTTTTCCAGCAGCTGTTTTTTCAGTTCCTCTATGTCATGCTTCAGTTTTGCATTCTCCACCATCAGTTTCTTCTCTTCTCTGACACTGGCTTGGATGACTGCAATGAGGCAAATTCTTGTTACCACAGCACAGGAATTAAATTTCAGCTTTCCACAGGGCGTTATAAGAATTGTTTAACTAGTAAAAATACATTAGTAACCAAACCATGTTGACAGTTGAAATCAATATGATGAGTCTTCTGGGGTTAAAGACATCATGAAATTTCAACCATCAATCATTCTTTCTTTTTTTGTGCAGGTGATAACATGTTAAGTCTGTAATGATGGAGATGGATATTCAAGGATGGAACAGTTTGCACACCCGTAACAAAAATATGCCCTTCCTATCTGCTCCTTATTTTTCAATAAATCAACAGAATACTAGATTTGGCTGATATGCCCTTGCCCTGCCAATTGACTAATACAGCCTTTATCTGGATAAAATGAAATAAAAGCACTATGCAAGTCGACATATTAATTTATATAGTGCGTTTCCATCATGCATCTCATTTGCCATTTGACCAAGTTCCTGTGCATTGATGTTGGTTTTCTCTTACCGGCTTTCTCCTTCAGCAGCTGGACTTGCTGTTTGAGGTACTCAATGAGCTGGTCGGCCTCAGCTGCTCGCTGCTCCAGCCTCAACAAAGGATTGTGACTTGACATCCTGACCAAGGAGCGAGGCAGGAACCTAAAAGGCAAAGATTTTTAACACTAAAATGGTCAAGCCAGATCCAAGCTAGTGCTATGCACTGCTAAAATCCTGATTTTATAATGATGTCGTCTGAGCAGCATTCATCGGTTGAAGACAATGGCTGTGTTTTGTGATTTTGGCTAAAGTTACTTATAAAATAATCACTTTGAGTGAAAAATAGAAGCTCATGTCATGTAAACTGCCATGTGGTCAGCAATGAGAAGTGTGGCTGTGGAGGGAAGCCTGACCACATAGTTCAGTGGAAACCCTTTTACAAGAAGTAGCTTAGTCCAAAAAGTGCCTGGTGCAGAAGTGCTAAACTGGCAAAAATACTGGTTCATACCACATTGTTAAAAAACAACTTTCAGGAAAGACCAGCACTTGGCAGACTGATGGTGTAACCTTATCAGTCAGTCAGTCACTGACATGACGTTTTGAGGCTTGGGCCTGTTACTGCAGTCCAGCCAAATAAAAGATTGGCTTTCTTAAGTGCCATGCTGAGCATCTAGAAAGCATACATGTTTGGAGTTACAAGGTTTGCATTCCAGTACTGTCCCACCACAAAGTACAACCTTTAAAATGAACACAAAGTAGAGTCAACTTCTCTGTGACAGTCTCAACAAAAATTGAGCATTGTAATTTCCATAAAGGTGGTATGAGTCCCTGGGTTGCTCCATAGTATTACTTTATACTGTAATAGTTAGTTAATAGTCCAAAGTGGTTTCTGTAACATTCCACTGTGCAGGGATTTCCAATTTTATTTAGGTTTTCAATACATATTAATGTGTTGCTGCAGTTGTTTCATACTTTTATTCTTAAATGGTAAATGAGGTATAGCGGATACATTATGTTTCATAGAAAAATCATATTTTGGCCTGTTTTGCATGGTATGCTTCCCCAGGCTGTTTTAAACCACGAATGAATACAAAATTCCTGACTTTTATATTTTGGGTTTTTCCAAAGTGACAAAATTTGACCTCCCTAACGGATATTGGGAAATAATCAGTGCATGTGGATTTTTTTTTTTTTGTTTTTTTTTGTTTTTATAAAAACCAGAGTAGATCAACAAATCTTGATTTCAAACTTTCAAACTTCAAACTCAAATGCTAAACTTTGCTTTAACATTTCAGGGTTTAAAACCCTCATGAAAATCTTGACAAAAACCTCATAAATCAGTTTCCAGTGAACTTTTTCAAGCCAAATCCTTGGGTGAATTCCTATTTGTCTTTCACAGTGGGGAACTGTCAATCCAAAATTGGCAAAGTGACAGTTTAAATTTAAATCCTTGCAAAGATTGCTTATACATTCCTTTTTGAAGATTGTTGAAAATAAATCAACCTTTGTGCCAATACTGTTGCTCATCAGTTTGGGGATTGGGGTTATGTTCCTTGATCCTACCGAGCCTGGCAAATTAATTCATGAAGAAAGAGGAAAAGAAAGATTTTTGCAGGCAGAGGCATGGGGAAGAAAACTTCTTACACATATTACAGTGAGGCGCTGGAAAACAACAGCTGGCCCAAGATGAAAACAAAATGTTGGGGGATGAGGAAATTAGAAACACAAAAGAGCTGGAGTTGATAAAATCAAGGATCAAGGCATTGTTTTTGAGAAACTGAACTGATTTAAACAGGACCAGTGGTGGAGTAATAAGAGCCACAAAAACGCTGATCTCATTGGATAACCTCTAAAATTGGGTCCTGGGGCTGAAGTATGGTCCGTAGCATTGGAAACACGAAGAGGTCGTTGCAGCTTTGGATTTCAGATGGAAGAGTCAAATGTGTTAACAATATTAAAGTGACTATGCTTTCATTGGCATTGAGCCTGCCTAGTGTCCCTATACTCACTGTGTGGGAATTAAAATATATTTGACTCATGTTCTGGTTTGCAACTGTAGCAATTCAGCTGGTCAACTGCATTAAATAGAGGTAGGTGTCCAGTTTACTACAATCAGCCATCACTTTATTTTTTATTTTTATTTTTTTTAACAATTCACACACGCATTTCATGTTAATATCTAGTTTGACATCAAAATATCAAAGATAATGTGGCTATAAACTACAGATTCATGTGGTATAAATCAAATCTACAAACGTGATGTTAAACCATCAGCTTTCTCTGCTGTGGTGGTGGTTTGTGAGCGGACCTACCAAGAGTCAAGTGTTTCCTCTTTTTACGCTCCGTTCCGACTGTAAAAATAAAATACAGGAAGAGAGTTTGCTATCTGTCTGCCAACCAGGCCATTATGGAAGAATACTCAGTATGCCAGCACCACCTGAAGGCATTACAAGGACCTACACATTTTAATTCAGAAACAGATATTTTTAGCTTCTTTAGGGTACTTATGCATTCCAGGAATGTACAAAAACAAATGAAAAGGAAGTCTTGCCAAGATCTGTGTGGTTGTAACTCACCTCCAGTAAAAGCCACTCGTTGTGACGAGTGGAGCAGTGGTAGGCACGCAGGGTTACCAATGAAGAAATATTGTCTGATGATTCACAGAGAAGTGCTTTGAAAATGAACATGAACCAATGAGACTCTCACCTCATTGCAAGTGACGGCCAACCAGTTATTTCATATAAAAGACAATGCCGAGTGTTATCACTTGCAACTGCTACAAATCAAATGGCGAAGTAAACTGCGTTGAGGGGTTTTAATATTGATGATGCCTTATGCCTATAAATTGCATCACCATAGTCTAGAAAGGCAAGAAGAATTGCTTCCACAATTCTTTTCTTCCAGAACCTGGGAAAACAGAATTTTTCTGCACAATAAGCGAACCTTCTGCTGCACCTTGCAGGCAAGGTTACCAATATGACGTTTCAAAGAAAATTTATGATCAATCAGAGACCAAGGTATTTGCACTCAAAGGCTCTTTCATTACAGGAGCCATTTACTCAGTCAGTCTACCAACAACTAACTGTACATCAGACTATTTTATAATTTTATAATGTGAGGTTTAATTTGATTTCTTACCTACAACATACAAATCGAGCTTTCTTTCTTTGTTGACTAAATCACAAATGATTTAATTATTAAACTAAATTCAGTGGCTGCCTTGAAACTGATTTACTGTCGTTTCAGTCATTTGAAAATGTTCTGATTAAACAGCAATAATGTAATTGTGTTTCGTGTTTGTATCCACGATTAAAATAGAGTTAGATGTGGATTGAGGAGAACAGATTGTTGAAGATTGATTGAACATTACTTCGCGTTACGTCAGTTTTATCAGTTAGCTCTGAACTGCCCTGTAGCTATGTAGCTATTAGCCGTTACAGCACTAGCAAGAGGGTTGCTAAGACTTTACTAACAGTTTGCACTTTGAATACGGACAGCGATGGTAGTGAAGGTAGAACATATAAATCCAGTTGCATTTTTAAACAAACCCCCAAAACACTTACATTGACCGCGAGCTGCGGACCCAACACGTTTCAGGGAAAGCTGGGGCTTGACAGCTGCATGGGCCAGCTGAGCTAGCTGAGGCTACCTCAGGCCCCCAGAGGATAGATCTCTATGTTAACCGGATGTGAAGGAGCCTGTCAATTTTCACTCCGCCACCTTCTATAGATCTACAAAAACTGCAGGGAGGCAACGGCAAGCGCCTGGTTGTAATTACTAGATTGACAATTTACCTGGTAAAAATAAAAATAAAAATCTCTGTATGATTAAAACTAATTAAAAATTGAGATTGAAATGTTGAAAAATTTTCCTAAAATTCAATATGCACTGGTCACTGGTTATTCACTTTATTAAATTGTCGCACAAAATTGACGTCGTCGGTCACGTTCACTTAGCTGTTCCCATCACATCGCAGAGGCAGGAAGGGATTTCATTTAACATACTTTGACATTCATTTCAAGTTAATTCTATCGACGAATCCTTCCTGCTAAGCGTAAGTAGATCTAATCTTCTGGAGGCAGTGCACATTATTGGTAATACGGAAATTATATACTGAGCTACAGACACTGTGGGTTGTGCGCACTGCTGTTTTCGATAACATTGAACATTATAGAGTGTAAAATTACTATAATAACAGTGACACTGTTAATACGCAAATTACAAACGATGATTGTTGCCCTAGACATCGTTACAGCTTCAATCAAGCATCCTCAATGCTTTCAATTCATTGGCTAATACTGGATGGAACAAATAAGAAGAATGTAAATATAATGTACTATACCGATGGCGAGATAAGTCATTTTATTCATATATAAGCACATGTGTATGCATTTTATGAAATTTTCTCTTTCCTAACTTCAGCGTTTGTAACCAGTGGCAGGATGAGGCCCCTCAGAGATGCTCAGCTGGGGGCCTTCACCTTCTTTGCCTCAGCTCTGCCTCATGATGTTTGTGGGAGCAACGGCCTCCCCCTAACCCCCAACTCCATCAAGATCCTGGGCCGATTTCAGATCCTCAAGACCATCACTCATCCCAGACTTTGCCAATATGTGGACATTTCCAGAGGGAAACATGGTATGACTTCCTGTTTTGCACTTTGTAATATGTTTAAACGTGTTGAGCACCCTGTCCTCCCACTGAAGTACATATTTCATTTTCAGTTTATGATAATTCAGTTTTTGATGCCTTTTAAACTTCAGGTTTTAGTTGGTTAGTTTTAGTCGTGTTTTATCCATTTTTTTTAACTCTTCACCATTTGTCCCTGACATGGAATGCATATATGTTTTGGTTTCTATTCCCTTGTAGTTACAGGAGATGAACACAATATGTTGTTTAGACTTAATTTTTTGCACTTCTGCCCCTATAAAACTACCTATTAAGTTAATATAAAATCTCTGTGTGTCAGTGTCTTAAGACTCATCATTGCTTTTTTTCCTCTCCTTGTTTTACAGAACGTCTGATTGTTGTTGCTGAACACTATGAACGCAGTTTAAGCGATTTCCAAAAACAAGGGAAAACTGCCTGGTGAGATTGTAGTTAAATACCTGTGTTAACTGTCCAGCAGTAATTGGATTTAAGGTGTTAAACTCACCTTACTTTAACTGATGAGCAGTTAATGTAAAATCTGTAACTGTTTGTGACTGCAATTGTGTATGACAGGCAGAGTAATTGAATGCCTTAATCCCAAATATAGGCCGATGTTGGGTTTAGATTATAACAAGAGTTTGTAATCCTTTGTATGAAATCTTCCACATCTTTTCTCTGACCGTTAAAATTGTTTGACACAAAGTAGTTTCTGTTTCTATTAGCCCAGAGAAGGTGCTGCAGATTGCCTTTGAGGTCCTTAAAGGTTTGGATTTTATGAACAAACATGGCATGGTGCACAGAGCTCTCAGCGGACACAATGTGCTGATGGACTGCAAGGTATTATTTCCATCAAACTGAGCTGTTTTATATACAATGTCTGTCCAGTACTGTCTACACTTTTTAAAATGATTTTGTTTTATTTTTTTAGGGAAATGTCAAGCTGGCAAAATTTGGCCTTTATCACATGACTGATCATGGGGTTGATGTAGACTTTCCCATTGGGTAAGTCTTTTTCTCTCCATTTATCACAGAGAGAGTTTTATTAGTGCCTCTCTGGAACTCTGCAGCTGGTTGGCATCAGCTATGTGAGCTGTCTGTTCAGGGTCAGAGGGTAACTTTTATCTGTTTGAAGTTTGCCAGATCATGAAATAGGGTAATTGACCATAACATTGATGCATAATTACGCATCCTTTTTCATAGAAACCAGGTTTTGGGGCATCAAAATTGCTTCCTGGTTGAGGAACTATACTGATCATTGGACTTTTATCCTAGTCCAAAGTCCTTTGTGTTCTACCAAGTATCTCTATGTAATATCCTTTCATAAATTGAAAAGAGGAATGATGGCACATGCCCAGGATATTCAGCAAAACATCTGGCTGAAAAATGTAACGAATATAGCTATAAAACAATAAGGCAGTATATTTTTGAAGAATACTTTTACATTTATCATTTATCACCTACTAACAGAAAAGTGCATACCATGATTATTCTACATTGTCATTATTGTGCAACTTGAATCAGCACAGTTAAGATTACTGGACCATGTATCTTTCATAAATGCTATTCGGATGCTGGCAATCTGCTTTGTGATTTTGACCTTAGGTACCCATCATACCTTGCTCCAGAAGTTATTGCTCAGGGCTCTTTTCAACCTAGTGACCCTTCCCATGAGGAATCTCCCTTGCCCTCAGGACCCAAGACTGATGTCTGGTCCCTTGGGGTGTTGCTCTTCGAATTGTGTGCAGTAAGAGTCCAACATAAGCGTTCATACTGAATTTGATTCACCTTGAGATCTAATGCTATGAATCTGTTACAGGGCAGACGGCTATTGCAGAATATTGATATCAGTGAGAGACTGAAATTTATTATAACCTTGGGTAAGTGAAAAGGGTGTAAATATTTGAAGTACTGAGCAAAATAAGCTCAGTTAGGCTGACATCTGTTATATATTCTCATTCTTAGGTTGCATGGATGATATTGTCACTGTCCTTGCTGAGGAACATGGTTGCCTGGATGCAATTAAGGTAGTAAAAATCATATTTTAAATTGAAAGTAATTTTGTAAGGAAAGACACATTAGCCATTACTGCAGAATGAGGTCACACTATTGTCATCACAGTATCATCTGTACCAGAATTCAGATATATTTAGGTATAATGTGCACAGTTTATTGGATACACTTAGATAAAACTAATGCAGCCTAAGACTTAAATTACTAGTTTGGCCATTGGATATGTTTATATGGGATGCTTTATATTTTCTTTCATTTTTGCAGGAGCTGCCTGAGAATGTTGTCGCGTTATTGAGGAAATGCTTGACCTTTCTTCCATCCAAAAGGTGAATACACAGTCATGTCTTATCCTGCTGGCCGTTTACTTTCCTACTTTGGTCACTCGTGTTGTGAAGTAATAGTGCACTGTGTGTTTCAGAGTGGATTCCAGCATGCAATATAAACAAAAACAAGTTATTGTCTGACACCAAGATAAGAAGCTTTTAATATTTTGTACAACTAAAGGTTTAATATAATAATGTCTCGGGTTTACTCCATTTTGACAGCTAAAAAACAAATTTTATGTATATGAATATTTCGTGGTCATGACCGTGGTGTCTGCTGTGTTTCCTAGGCCGACCCCTGCAGAGCTGCTTGGAGACCCTGTATTCAGTGGAATCTCCTGCAACTATACACCTTTCCAGAAGCCTGTTAGCCTCTTCTCGTCTTCCCTGAGATGTGCACAACTGGAGCTTCCAGAAGACATCAGTGACCTTTGCAAAGGTCTGACCCAATTACACTCAACAGTATGCAGTGCATGCAGACTGAAATGGTCTCTATAGACCAATTTCCTCAGAAACATAATTTCTTAAAGCTGCTTTGATGAGATGAGAACAAGTAGCTTTAAATAGGAGCTTAATTAAGAGTGATAATGGTAACAGATAGACGTATTTGTTAAATTCAGTCTGGTCACTGCTTAGCAGACAATCTGCTTTGATTTTGAGGGTTTACTTTTAAATTTGAAATAACCATTAATCAATAATTAAATAATCAATATATTATGTATTCCAAGCTCCACATAGTACTACTGTACTACATTTCATTATGAATCAGTTCTTTATTGCAGCCTAATTTGTATTTTTTCAACTCTTACTTCCAGAAATATGACACAATATAATTCATTCCTTTGTAAAATTTACCAAACTACCAAACTTTTACTTCCTGTTTAATGTGTTTGCTATTAGATGATGATGAAGACTACCTGTCAGAGCGGGCCATTGATGAGGTATACCATCTATGGTGTCTTGCTGGGGGAGACCTGGAGAAGGAGCTGACCAATAAGGAGATTATACAATCCAAACCTCCAATCTGCACACTGCCCAAGTATGCTTGTACTTAAGTGCAAAGAAGAGCATTTGATAGTTAATTGCATATTTTCATATGGTAAAATGTGTCTTTTCTTCCTATTTCTCATTTAGTTTTGTCCTGGAAGATGGGGAGTCATTCGGCCAGGGCAGGCATCGTAGTTTCTTGTTAGATGACACAACGGTAACACTGTCCCTGTGCCAACTCAGGAATGTAAGACAACAAAAACTTGCTTTTTCTTTTTTTAACATTTCTTTTGGTGCTGGACTATTGATTTGATCAAGCAGGAATTTGTAGTGGTCATCCTGGACACTATAAACTTTTGTCAGTGATTTCTGATATTCATGGCACAAGCAATTAATAAGTGAAGAATAAGAATAAGGGTCAGCAAAAAGGAGAAGAAAAAGAATAAATTGTCAATATGCTTTTCTAGTTAAGCTTGGCCAGTTCCAAACAGCCAGGTGATAAACACAGGTGGACGGTGTGTATCTTAGTGTTTTGCAAGTCTGTAAAACATCTGCAAAGCAAAGCACCTACAAAACAGGACCTCAAAAGTTTTTTTTTAATGATGGGTTTCTGTCTCACTTATCCAGAGACTAAAGGATGTAGCGGGAGAAGCCTACTACCCTCTGCTGGAAGACGAGTAAGCCATCTGCATCCTCAACGCGCTGCTGTCATCCTCTCTTTCCTTGTGACAGTTTTTCACGTAATTTCATAATTTTTCTTGCCTTTCATAATGTCAATTTTACTTCTCTCTCTTCCAGGCAGTCAAGTCTTTCCCAGTCCAACAGCAGCCATGAGCTGTCGGCCACTGTCACACTGCCGCTTATCATCCGCGAGAGAGACACAGAGTACCAACTCATCCGCATCATCCTCTTTGACAGGCTACTCAAGGTTGAGGCTCCGTACAAATTCATAAACAGACACACAGAAACATTCATGCACTTTAACCTTTTAAAACCAGCCGGAGCGCTGATGCTCCAATTTGCATGTCCATTTTTAATGCCGGTAGAATTGCAACCAAATAAGATGCTGTTGTCAACATGAACTATCACACCCCTTTTGTGTATCACCCCTAGCCACATGACCTGAGATTATCGGAAGTGACGTCATATTCCCGGGAGTTGTAGTTTTTCCCACGATCAACTATTAGCTTTACCCTTAGACGTAGTCACTCTCGCTCATATCTTAATTTTTGCTCTTATAAAAAAAACTTAGACACACACAGCCCACTCACGCCAGAATCACCACACACTCATCACACACTCCTACATACATAATTATAGATCGTGGAAGTGCTAAAAAGTTTTACACGCTAATTATGGCTTCGGATGAAGATAGTGACGATCACTACTTATCTGGTCTGGATTCTGCCGACAGTGGAGATGAAGCCAACCTTGTTGAAGGGATAGATCCCTCAATGACATGTAAAAATATATTCATGAAATGTATATATTTATATTGAGTTAGAGAAAAGTAAGGAAAATATTGGGGTGGCCATATTTTGATTTCCAAAAAGAGGACACTCCTAGAATATTGTATGGAAGGGATTGAAAAATAATATACTACTAATATACAACTGAAAGAATTTCATGCCAAATATGAGTCTGATAGTCTTATATGAAGATATTTATGCTCAGAAGAACCTAGCACACTTAGAAACTGGATTGCACTATTGTAAATAGTTTATTTTAAGAAACATGGCATGTTTTTGTATATTGTGAAAAATGTTCATTTTATTTTCGTTTTTGGTGCAGACTATAAAAATTTGTGTATCTCAGAAACTAAGCAATGAATACACCCAAAATAACTTTCCTGTAGTTTGAAAGGACTTTGTGCAACTTTTTTACATTTACAATTTTGAGGGATACAGCTATACCAATATGTGTTTAAAAAAAAACTTTTTTTTTTTTGTGGTTTATTGCATTTTCTAGCAACTTATATAGTTAATATGGTCATAGGTCAATACATATTATTATAATTTGAAATCGAAGGATTGTATTCATGTATAGCAAATTAAAATGCCACCACAGCATGTAAAATTGTAAAGGTATGCTCTGGCGTACCTCTTCTATGGAAGGTTACATAGGGTTAATTCATAAGCATATAACATGTGCATGCAATGCTACGCACATGAGAATAGCTTTCCCAAGCTTTCCCAAGTAGGCTGACCAAAAGCGTCTGAGCCTGACTCTTTTGTCAAGTCAAATGTTATGTCCTGTATTCTGAATTCTTATTATTCAAATAGGCCATTGTTGAATTAAAGTTCAGTCACGTGTTATTTGTTCAATGTTCGGCCTCCAGGCCTATCCCTACAAGAAAAACCTAGTGTGGAAAGAGGCCAGAGTGGATATTCCCCCACTTGTTCGAGGTTTGGCGTGGGCTGCACTGCTGGGCATTGAGGTAAAAGAGAAGTTCAGATGTGTGTTCAGAATATTGATTTTGGGTGGCCATTGATCTTATTTTTTTCATACAGGGAGACCTTCAAGCCAAATACGAGACCATAGACAAGGATACTCCGATTCCAACGGACAGACAGGTAGTCCTTTTTTTTATTTGAATTGTACCGTTGCAGTTTTAAAAGTCACATATTTACTTTGCTAACACCAAAGCATTTTGTCTGCTGTGGGGGTTTGTTCTTGATGTATGTTTACAGATTGAGGTGGACATCCCTCGCTGCCACCAGTATGACGAGCTGCTGTCTTCTCCTCAGGGTCACATCAAGTTTAGGCGTGTGTTGAAAGCATGGGTGGTCTCTCACCCTGACCTGGTCTATTGGCAGGGTCAGTCACTCCCTGTCAGTCTCTTACAATTTTGTCGTCTGTGTACCTCTCTTGTCTCCTTATTTTTTTTTCCCCTCTCTCTCTCCTATTAGCACCAGTCCTCATTCTGCTTAACATGACTGGACACTAGAGGGTGGTCATGTCTCATGTCACTTGTAAACTGATTTCTTTTTCTTTCAGCAAAGTTTTGTTATAATCTGGTTTTAATTTTCTCTTTTTTCATTTTTCAGGCTTGGATTCACTGTGTGCTCCATTCCTTTACTTGAATTTCAACAATGAAGGTAACAGTTTCAACTTGTTAAATGGGTGCAGATGGGTGTTATCTTGACCTTCATATTTATGTAATACTCCTCACAGCCCTCGCGTATGCCTGCATGTCTGCGTTCATCCCCAAATACTTGTACAACTTCTTCCTGAAGGACAACTCTCATGTCATCCAAGGTGAGATTATACTACTTCTTATGTTTCGTCTGTACTCTGAACAGCAGTACAGTACTCTGACCTCAAAAGCCTTACTTTCTTTCTCCTGATTGTAATGTAATAGATACCCTGCTTTCTTTGTCTACATTATTATTTATTATTTCTACTCCAGAAATCCAGTTTTGTTGAACTAATGTCACCTGCTACTGTACCTTCAATAATAAGTATTAAACATGGTCAGAGCATTCAGCTAAGTTCAAAATCAAATTAACATCTGTTGGCACAGAGCATCAGGCTGTCAGCTCAATGTTGATTAAATTTTGGCTCCATGTTGTTCCTAAGCTGTGAAAACTAATTTCGGTCTGTCTTAATAGAGTTTGCAGCTGAGCCACATTACATTTAGAGATAGGGAAACAAATGAAACTGCAAAAGCCTGCAGAGAAATGTCATAAGCAATTCCTATCTGACTGATAAACAGCTACACCATCCACCTCTTGAACTCTGTGGGGAATGTGCCTATTATAATTTATTTCCATTGCAAGATGCTCTGGAAGATGAGTTAATGTTAATCTGTCTGGTCAGAGATCCTTTGGTGGCTTACAGCTTGAAGAATGGCAGTAGCCAAACATTATGCACCATGAATTTCTTTTCGACATGGAGTTCATTTCCAAGGTTGAAGCAGCAGTCCACTTAAAACCTTTTGGGTGTTTGACTCTCTCTTTTTCAATCCAACCAATCAGCATGAGCACTGGTTAAATAAATGATAATTTTATTAGTAGGTTTAAGTGCATTCTTCACTGTTAAGTCCTCTTAGCTCAAACTCCCTTCCTTTCAGGTTTTAGTGCACATGTTGCACAGAAGGGTTTGATGCCAACCCCTTGCCCTTTTTCCTTGTTTTCAGAGTACCTGACTGTCTTCTCTCAAATTATCGCCTTCCATGACCCAGAGCTAAGCAACCATCTAAATGAGATTGGCTTCATCCCAGATGTAAGTTATCAGGAGTGCAAGGGTCCTGTCAAACTGACGACAACAACATTTGTCTTTTATTACAAGTTTACAAGGAAGACAGGGAAGAAAAAGCCAGTTCGAAATTATCGCAGTTTCTGGCTCTGCACCAGGGTCAAAGTAATGACCACCCATAGATCACTATGTATATTGTCATCAACATTTTTGGTTCCACACCATCCTTTCCAGAATTTGTCAAGTTCTCCCTGTAGTTCTCTGGTGATGATTTATACGACGACTAATGTCTGCCAGGCACAATTAATGATTGTCCTCTGCCAGACATACCTTATTTCTCTTACTCTGTGCCACCTCTCTCTGCCCTTCACTTTCCTTCTTATAGCTGTGCTCAGACAGTGACAAGGTTAAGGTCTCAGCTGTCTCTCAAGGGTTTCAGTTAGTGTGCTGATGAATGCATTTCACCTGGGGATGGCCCTCTGGGACATTATCCATTGAAAGTGGGGTCTTTATCACAGAGAATCAGGGATCTAAACCTCTGTCACTTGCTCCTGGTAGTATTTCACGCTGCAGCTCCTTTTGTGAAGTGGTGCAAGTAAGACACCAAACTGTGCATGTTGGTCATAAGTTGTGTTGTAAAAATGTGAACATTAGGCTAATACTTTGGCTTGTGGCATGAACATCTCCTGTAAGTGCTGGTGCTATATATATATATAAAATCGCACCTTGAACAGTTCAGTTTCAATTTAACATCTTTTGCCAATTTTGGCTTTTCAGAGAAAATCATGTTCTCGTGACGCTTACTTCACAGTTACTTTAAGAAAATTAGTAGCAGCAATGGCTTGCCCCTCAATGAGGACTTCATATGCCTGCTTTCACAGTTCAGTCAGAATAATATCAGAACAAGCTTTATTGATGCCACATCTATGCTTGCTGTCAATGCTTTTAATGAGACTTTACAGACCAAAAACCCCCTCTTCCTTTGTGAACTTAAGAGAAAACGGTCAGCTGTTGCTGTTGTTGAGACAATATTCGCCCTAAAGAATAAATGTCCCTTCAGAATAAAATGGATTTGATTTGATCCTATATACACATGTCAACAACATGGCTCTTTAGAATGGTTTGTTTTTCTGAAAAAGAGAAATCTTCTACAAACATGGAAAACCGCAAGTAATCTTTAGAAACACAATTATGTTCAAGGTCCCTGCTCCAGTAATGCCAGAGAGTCAGATTGCCCACAGTCAGTGGTTTAATTCAGGCCATTTTCAATTTGGCCACATCTCCTCTCCTGTGTCTGCCTTTTACACCTAAACTAATCCAATCTGGCTGGATTCGCAATGGTGCTGCCAAGCTGTTGCAACTGAGGCTGGAACTCAGTTGAGAGGCTTTCTCTTTAGCTCATCACTTCTGGGCTGAAAAAAGAGCAACAGAACAGTCACAAGCTCCCCCGCAATTAGCTATCAATTAACTGGCTCAGAAAAGCTCCAATTTTTCTGCTCCATACAATTTTCCTGAGCCACAACCATAGTGGCTGAAAAGTGGCAGGTGTTAGAACAGGTGGTAAATGGTGGTGAGTGTGTATATGTGTGTCAGTGTGTGTGCGTTAGCAGGTGAGAGGGTGTGGTCTATAATTAAAATTTTATGCATTTCCTCCAGAGGAAGTGCAGAAGATAGAGCTGGTAGTAGAAGAGATGATGAGAGGAAGAATGGATGACAATATTGGTATAAAGAGAATCATTGTTAGATTTTCCCTATTGACTAATAACCAAACTCAGCAGTTTCTTCTTTATTACTGTCTCTGTTTCTCAGAGGCTGCCGAGATATGCAGTTATGTGTGCTGCTTTTCTTAAAGATGGAAATCTCTCAAGTGAGACAGCAGTTTGTTTATTTCATTTGAGCAAATTGATGCCCTGAATATTACTGATCGAGGGTTACTACATTATATCTCCTAAATGTCCTTATATCTAATTGTCTTTCTTCTTTTCTGTGCAGCTTTATGCTATTCCATGGTTCCTGACAATGTTTACACGTAAGTAGCTTTACTTGGTCTTTACAATGTCCGTCTATCCATCAATCCATCCATCTTCTACCACTTTTCTCTTTCCGGGTCACAGGGGGTGTCTTTACAATGTGGATATGCATAATTTTCATAATTTTTCAGCCTAACTTGTCCATACTGGAGCCAGGGCTCCAAGTTAAGTAGGATGTAGGATTTTTTTTCCCATTATTTTTCTTTCTTTTTTTTTTTTTTCTAGTCCTTAGAGTAAAGGAGTTGAACACTCAGTCCTTTGCCACCTGCGATTTTCTACCAGCAAATCTTTATTCTTCTGCAATATGTATGAAATGGAATAAATTCCAAAATCACATTATAAAGCTGATAAGACAGCTCCTTGCAGCAGTGTTTCCCCTTATGTGAAAAAGATCAGAAAGGCAATCACCAGAGCTCCAAAGGAAATGGAATACTCATCATTCGTGAAGGTGGTCATCATAGGATCCAGGAAAACAAAATTAATGTTTCAGGTTGAATTGTTTTACTGAATTTACTGAATTAAACAACTTTCAAATGATAGAAACTGGATGCATGAAAGTAACTATATTTACTTCAGTCTTATTCTTAAATAATTTGAGTTATTCTACAAATATAATCTAAATAAATAATCAGAAAGTTTAATCATACCACAGTTTAAAACAAGCAGGTTAATACTGAGTCACTGAGTAAGTAAAATAATAACTATGCAATGTATGTCTTAATATGCAAAATTGTGGATATTATATTGCAGTATTTTTAAATTCAAAACTCTCTGTCACGTCTCTGTGACTTTGTGACAAACAGAGAAACTGAGCTATAGTTTTCATATGCTTATTATCACACTCCCTATGGAGTAGTCTGCATCCAAGTAGTGAATATTGAAGGAGGAAAGTATAAACACCCAATAGTGTTTAACTATTTGTTGAAATTCAGTACAAAAGTATTTATGCGTGTTTGGGATGGTTGTTGCCACACAGCTAATTCAATAATATTGATTGCATTGTTATTATTTTACAGTCAGCTGAAAATACACAATTAATGTATTGAAACCTGCAGTTCATGAAAAAGATGTGGTGAGTGAGTGGTAATATTAAAAAGAAAAATATCTAGTAAGTATAAAATGCATGGATAAAATGCCTTACACATTTCGAGATGCTCACTTAACATAAAACAGCTTTAACACGGATTTAATGTCTTATAAAAATTCATCAACACTTATCGGCAATCTTGCTTTCCCCAGGAAAATCTGGAGGAGGGCATGATGCATCTCTCTAACTTAAGATGCCAATATTTATTGAGTGCTTTTTATTTTTACTACATACTATGCCAGAAATGGACTTTAGTATTGTACCCATGAATCTCTCTGCTCATTATAGCAGAATGACATTGAGTGCACCATTTTATATACGGTTCAAGGAAAGAAAACCTGCAATGCCAGACATAAGGGGATTATGTTGGCTTGTCGACAGAGCTATTAATTATGAGATGATTTGTTCATGCACTCCGCCAGTAGCACTTACCATCAGCTGGTAATTCTCTAGTAATTTTGTAGATATTGATGATGGCAATAATGGCCAAATAAAACCCCAGAGCAGATTCAGATCAGGAGGCGGAATACATGCCCAGTGATTCTTTACTGAAATATTCAGAGACAATCTGTGAGGGGTGACAACAGAGCTCTTTGGTGGGGTTGACCAGAACAGGAAAATGGCAACTGCCACTAATAGACAGGAGAGGCAGGGTCAGATACTGTAGGAAATAATCCCATTGAGAGTAACACACTCATTTAAGTAAAGTGGCAGGAGAGTACCACAGGTGTGGGCAAACAATCTGGTAAAGAGTGGAAGATGAACCAGGGTCTACAGTTGATGATGATACTGACGGTGAAGTGTGTCAGGAAACCACAGCTGAGTCAAACCCCTGCCAGGAAGCATACACATACACACACACAAGGACACAGGGATGAGACGGGCACACTAAAGGAAAGGAAGGTGGAGCGTTTTCAGTGTGTCAGTTGATGGCAGCATTACACTCACTGAGCACAGATGGGGCTTCTGAATATGTACATGTGAACGGGGTCACAGATCATTGTTAAAAATTCTGTAATATGTGATTGACCTCTGCATGTTCTGTTTGGAGCTGCATCACACATTACAACTATTTGAATAACTTGTCTTCTTCATATCATTTTGAGTAATTTCTTCATAACTTTGCTGCAGACTGTTGCAGGGAAAATTTTTTTATCTACACTGATTTTAGCAAAATTATTCCTGACATACTCCATCAATTGATTTATCTGAACCCTGCACTCAGCACTGAGATGCTTCATTCCTCAGTTAGACTCTCACACAGAGACCACTCCTGGGGTAGAGGGTGGGAGGTGTGACCCTTTTACCCCCTGTCCTCCCCCAGAAGCAGTGTGTGAGTCCAGTATTCAGGAGGTGTGCCCCTTTGACTGTTAATTCCCTCAATCCAATATGAGACAAGGTTGAAGGGTTGTCTTCCTTTCACACATACACACAAACACACACCCAGACACACTTCCTGCCACTCACATACACTAGTCTGCTCAGTTGACTGCTAATGTGGTGCGGACCCTCCAGTACATTTTCTCACCCCTGTTGCTCTCTCAGCCTGCCTTGCAAGAGTCATGCTCTTCTTCTACTGCCTGGCATCCATATTACTGAACCTCAAGATGTTATAACCAGGTGGACGGCGTTGCTTTTTGTACATGAATCTGAATAGGGAAGAAACATTTTCAAATACTGTGAGTAATATGACAAAATAATAACTGTGGTGGGACACATCATCAGGATGTGGTTTTATCTGGCTTCGAATAACCTGTGCAGGCTCCTTCCTTTAACCATACTCAGCCCCTTGATTTTTCTTCCTGTCGTTTTTCACACACCCACCTAAAAACATTTTCCCAGCTGCCTGCCCTGCAGCAAATATCCCTCCAGACACCCTTGCCAATACACAATTTTGGTGAGTGATGCTTCCCATTTTGAAGCCAGAAAGCCCTATGTACTAAATGTACTATGCACATGCAAATCATATTCATTATTTTGTGGATGATTCCCCATTTCTCCCTGTGTGCCCATTGAATGCAATTGTCCTGCTTACATGGTCCTATTTTGCATCTCTCGAGGGATTTGTCTTTAGTCCACTTTTTAAAATGTTGCCTTGTGTTTATTTGTGCACTTGTGGTACAGATGTATTCCCACTGCACAAGATCTTCCACCTGTGGGACACATTGCTCCTGGGGAACTCCTCTTTCCCCTTCTGTATTGGCGTGGCCATACTGCAGCAACTAAGGGATCGCCTCCTGGCCAATGGCTTCAATGAGTGCATCCTGCTTTTCTCTGACCTGCCAGGTGAGAATTCTGCACCCGTTCGGCTGCACTGCCTCTATGATCTCAGACAGGTGTGAAGGTGCAGGTGTGCCCAGCTGCAACAGAAAATGGTATTTGTAGGATGCTGGGTTACGCTTCCAGGAGTACTAATGTGAGCTGATCTGTCTGACCGAATGATGTCCTAAAAGCAGACAGCTCTTCGCTCCTGCACAAGTGTACTCCTACCTTGATGTGCTCTAGGCGTACCTTCCTCTGCTTTACATCTGTCAAACATCCATTGACCGCTCCGGGGAATTCTGCTGCTGAAATCATAACTGCTGTGGTCCTCTGCTGTTTCCATTGTTCCTCTTCTTCATAATCTCTAGGATCATCTTCAGTCTGAGAGGTCTACTAGAACATTCATTAATGTTGTTTATGATGAGTTCTTTAATACACAAAGCAGAAAGATACATACTTTTTTGGTTCAAAACTAAAAATGCAAGTTTACTCATGCAAGAACTTTAGATAGATACGAATAGATAAATCCAAGAGGTTATTGTGCATATGTGAGGCTAACAGGCTGCCTGAAGCCTCTACCTGCTTTGCAAGTAAAACACCATGAGTTTGTATTAGCAAATGTGATATCACAGATTGATTTTGTGATGATGAGAAATAGAAAGAGAAAAAGCAGGCAAAGGGTGTAGCCCAGCATAAACAAGATCACACACACACATACTCTCTTTACAAATCATGGTGGGGCATGGCGAATTATATTTCTTTAACTTCTCATTACGCCACATTAGGGAAATGTCCCTGCAGTGCAGAAATAAGGTGTGGGAGGACTCAGCAGTATGGCTCTTAATCCCGGTAGGTTTAAGCGTAATACAAGAAAGAAGAGAAATTCAGCCTCCTGGAAATCAAGGAGGAATTCAGAAGCTTGATTCTAATCTTGCAGGGTTGATGGAAATGCATACTTAGATTTGCTGCTCTATTGGCTACACATATTTTTTTAAGCACCCTAACAGACTCTGAATCCTGCTTCGGGGGATTTGTGTTGTTGTGTAGGCAGACAGTGACACATTAGCACAGAGATTTTTCAATTTTGGTTGACTGTATATACCACAGAAAGTGGAGACTCTTAACAGTGTCTCTTAATATGTGCCCACTTTACTGTTTCTTTTCACTTGCACAAAGCAATTCCTTCACCCAAATATCAGTGTAACAAAAAATCAGAGAGCAGCATTTATAATGTATGTCTTGACAATGTATCTCTCGCCTAAGGGATAGCTCAAACAATTTCCTTTAAAACTCTATTTCCAAATGCCGTTTATCCCTCTTTTTTCTAGCTGAAAGCCAGGATGACATTGGGGTTTTAAAACCAACAGAGACAGGGACGATTTGTCCAATAGGTACTGGAGTGCTCTGTAAACTAAGCCCAGAGCAGCTTTCCTTTTGCCTAAATTCAGTGGCGCCATACTTCACTGTGCTTTACTGCCCTCGTCCAAGAGATTAATGTGATTGAGGCAGAAGGGAAAGGGAGAGCCAGCTCTCCATATAAAGGTAAAATATGTTGGCCTAGAGCTGCAGTCGGCTTCTTTGGCAAGATTTCTTGGGAGAGGAAGCTTCTGACAGCTTATTTCTGTAAATCTCTGCCAACCTCATTATCACAGTTTGTGTATACCTGGATAGTTACAGTGTCGTATCTGGCAGTCTCTCTTAAACTATATTAGGAATGAATTCTGGGCTTTTGAGTGACCTTGAACAGGACTTATTTACTTCAGCTTCCAGCCATGTTCTGTTTAACACACAAAATAGTTTTTTTTATAACTTGTTATAGACACTGGCTGCTAAATCCAATCAAGATTTCAGTACAGCAGTTATCACCGCCACTGGATGACATTAGTGGTCTTACAACAGTGAACTTATTGGTGTGGAATGCGCTGTTTATTTATTTTGTCTTTTAGCTCTGTCTGCTGCGTGGCTCCAGAAATAGCAATTGGGGTTTGTCAGTCAGTCAGTCAACCTTGGTCCAGATTGTGCAACTAGTAGATGAAAGTTTCGACATTTATGGTTCTGAAAGGATGAACTCTGTTGAATGTGGGAATTCTCTGACTCTCTAGGACCAACAACAGGTCATAGATATTTCCCTTCTGTCATACTCCTGCCAAACTAGTGATATTCTCAGGTGACTCAGCTGCACTTGGTGTTTAGGGCTAATTATAGAAAATGTGAGTGTGTCAGCGAACATATCACCCAGTAACAACATAACAGCATGTTAGTATTGGCAGTGCTGTCTCTGTGAATCATGGCTGCAGTCTTTTTCCTTTGGAATATTTTCTGAAGTACGAGTACGAGCACGAGTTCATTTCATTTGTTTTAAATACAGAGAACAATGAAAGTAAACGCAAGAGTTTGCTCATAGGCGTTTAACATAACATAAGAGTTTGCTGGTTTCTGGTGGAAGTAGGGTTTTGGTGGTGAGGCTGCATGTGCTCTGTCTCACCCCAATCAAGTAGTTAAAACACGCAACAGCACACATGTACACATAAAGAACATAGGCCGTGAGTTATAGTGGGTAATTGATTTGTGGCCTGCACCTGCTCCTTCCTGCCATCAGGCATTTGAAATTGATGTTCTCATACGCACCCTCATGCTGACCGGACAATGGAAAATAAAAGCATAAACTAAAACTAACTTAAAATTTTTGAAATATTTGAAAAATGTTTTCTTATTTGCTTGAATGTTTTTTCGTTTGACCTGGTGGGAAGGAAATAATGATTTCACTCAATGAACAAGTCAGTACTGTATTTACAATTCTAAGCTGGACCATCATGCAGGGTAGTGGCTGTCCAGACCTTTTTCTGGCGCATGAATAAAAAATAGACATCATCATGCCTGTGCATGATAGAAGCTCAAACTCGGGGAGATGAGCATGCCACTGCTGGAAATGTAAAGGACATTGCAGTGGACAATTTGACCTAATCTGTGGTTAAAAGAGGTGGATGAACTTTGAAAGCATGCAAAAATATGCATGACATTTTAGTTGCAAAATTAAAAAAAAAAAAAAGTCTGCTCTCTTTTTATTTTTTGTCCCTGACCGTCAAAATAAAAGTTAATGGTCAAGATAACGTTTCAGGGCAGTGTCTCTGAAATGATTCTGACACACTCCTTACTTTCTCTCTTTCAGGGCAGTTAGTGGTGCCGGTGACCATCATTCACACTGACAAGCCTATGACACATAACACTGTGAAGTCTATAGTTGCCAATATTTTGATGACGAAGACAGGTCCAGATTTAAGGGAAGTGAGACAAACTATGAGACGCTCTGCAAAACTCTTATGTCAGGACCAATGAGTATGTTGTCTGTTTTTAGGGATTGAGTTTAGGATTTGTGTGTCTTTGTTCCACTTCCTGTTTTATTTTGAAGTCCTTGTCTTAGCCCCTGTCTTCCTGTCAAGTTATTTCCTGGCTGTGTTATTGTGTCTCTGCTTAGATGTGTGCGACTGTACCCAGATATGTATCACCTGCGTCTTGTTATCCCTTCCTCTGTGTGTGTATAAGCTCCCTGTGCTTCTGTGCCACATGATCTTGTTTACTGTGAGCGGTCCAGCCTTTGTGAGTATATGACCAGTTATGTCTTCATTGTGACCAACCCCAAGCCGGTGTGTTGTCTCTGTGCCTTGGCCTGATCATGTGATTACCCGGTAACCACCTTGGCCTTATTAAATGGACTCAGATTGTGCCTGAACCTGAATCGAATCAAATCAAATCAAATCAGATTTATTTTTATAGCACCAAATCATAACAAAGTCACATCAAGGCACTTTATATATAGAGCAGGTCTAGACCAAACTCTTTATAAATTTATTTAGAGAGACCCAGCAGATCCCCCGATGAGCAAGCACTTGGCAACAGTGGAAAGGAAAAACTTCCTTTAAGAGGCAGAAACCTCGAGCAGAACCAGGCTCAGAGAGAGAGCGAGAGAGAGAGAGAGAGATTTTTAAGCTAACTTTATTTAGCTCATTTTCACTCTGGCTTTAACCATCCTGCTGAACAGGAGGACCAGGTCAGTGTCCACATTGTCCTCCATCTTCCTCTTCCTGGAGATGTAGATAGCCAGTTTAGCCTGTCCCAGGATGAAGTTGATCATTTGGCTCCTGTGTTTGGTGGCCCTCCTGTATCTGAAGCCCAGGATGAAGGTCTGGAGGGAGAACACCTCTCCTCCTTTCCTGAGTAGTGTGTCCAGCTGGGAGAACAGGGGGCCGAGCCGAGGACATTGGGAGAAACAGTGGAAGACCGTTCTACGGTACCACGGAAGGGGCACTTATTGGAGGTGGACGGTCTAGGATGGAGACGAAGGCGTTCACTGCCAGGATCCCGTGGAGGAGTCTCCATTGGAGGTCGGCCACCTTTTTGGTGAGTGGAGGTTTGTAGAGGCTCCTCCACTCAGGCCGGACCTCCTCACCTAGGCCCAGGTGAGCTCTCCAGGGGGAGTCGGCTCTCTGCAGCCTGTCAGCACTCCACCATCAGTGCTGACAGGAGTTTACTGTTGCCTCACCCAGGTTCACCTCCAACCGGCTACTTGAACTTTGACCCCCAGCAGACCATCCAGGGCGGGCAATAGCCCTTTGGACTGAGAAAGGTGCAGCCAGACCACCGTTGATTTTCAGTATGCTGGAAACGTCACGGTACAGCACCTGAATCCCGGCTATGAAACCTGGGCTTAACCCAAAAGCACCAAGCGTCTGCCACAGGTACTGGTGTTCGACCCGGTCAAAAGCCTTCTCCTGGTCTATGGGAATAAGACCAGTGTCCACGTCCAATGAGCTGGAGAGCTCCAAAACGTGCCGAATTAAGGTGACGTTGTCACTTATGGTCCTGCCGGGCACACAGTAACTCTGGTCCACATGAACGACCTCGGCCATCACCTCTCTGAGCCTCCGGGCTAGAGCTTTGGCCAGGACTTTATAGTCCCCACACAGTAAGGAGACCGGCCTCCAGTTCCTCAGGTCCTGCAGGTTACCCTTTTTGGGGAGCAGGGTGATGACAGCTCTCCTGCAGCTCTGAGGTAACAGTCTGGTTCTCAGGCTCTCCTGGAACACCTCCAGCATGTCTGGTCCCAGCACAGACCAGAAGGCCTTATAGAAGTCCACTGAGAGACCATCGATTCCAGGAGCTTTTCCACTGGCGAGGCTCATGAGGGCTGCGTTCAGCTCCTCTACAGTCAGCGGGGCCTCCAGCATGGTGTTTGATGCTGCTGTCACCTGTGGCAGGCTGGAGAGGTAGGCCGCAGCCAGCTCAGGGTCCTCCACCAGCTCCTTCTGGTACAGCTCCTGGTAGAACTGTGTGGCGAACCTCCTGATCTCCCGAGCCTCCTCCACTGGGGAACCCTTGACGGAGTGCAGGGAGTGGATGATCTTCCTCTGGCCGTTCCTGCGCTCCAGGCCGAAGAAGAACTGTGGTGGGGCGTCCATCAGGGAGGTGTTCATGAAGCATGGGATGTTACTAATAATTACCCTCCAGCGGCTGCACCGGAGGTAACGCTCCCCCCACCGTGATTCCCTTCTCCACAACCTGCTCCACCTTCCAAACCTCGTCGAGGAACAGGACCATGGCACCGTTCATCCTGGAGGCCGACTTGACGTCATAGCCGACCTCCTCCCCCACAGCCAGGGCCACCTCCTCCACGGTGTGCGGACAGCTGGGCACCTTAACGCCGTGCTTCCCCGACGGCCGGGAAACCCTAACCCTAACCCGACAGCTGGGAGAACTCGGTGGCGTTCCCCGCCATGCTGCAGGGACACCACCGGCCGGAAAACTCCCCACGTAACACACAAAGACACCAAACAACAACAAACAAATAAACACAAACACTAAACAAACAACTTAGACCCACTTTCACTTTAACAAAAATTCAAAAATACAAGCTATAAGTATAGTTTTAAGTTGAATTTGCTCTGACCACCGTCAGCACGCTCTGCTCAGACTCAGAGAGAGAGAGAGCGAATGAGTCAGAGTCTACTCTCTACTCTTTAGCTATGCCCCCTGGACCGATACTGGAAGTTGGTTCCATAGAAGAGGAGAACTGAACAATCTGGATCCAGATTTACTCTTGGAGACTCTAGGAACTACAAGTAAACCTCCATCTAGAGAGCGGAGTGGCCTGCTAAGACAGTAAGGAACTATGAACTCTCTGAGATATGATAGAGCTTGGTCATTAAGAGCTTTATATGTTAAAAGAAGGATTTTGAATTCTACTCTATATTTTACTGGCAGCCAATGAAGAGCAGCTAACACAGGAGAGATATGATCTCTTTTCCTAGTTCCTGTTAATATTCGTGAATCTGTGACTTTGTGTCCTGCCTTTGAGTACTCTCTGGTTGTCCTAGAGGCAGGTAGCTCTTTGAAGCTGCCATTAGTTCTCAATTAGTCTTATTTTACAATTTTCATTTGCCTACTCTTGTAGCCTCGGATAATCTATAACCTTCTCTTGTCTGGGGACTTCATTGATTCACAATAGACCAGAGTCTCTCTGGCTGACAGGAAGCGTGTGTTTACTGATGATGCAGCAGCATTTGACTTCCTTCACGGAACATTAACATCTGTCTCAATGAGCAGAGCTCGGCACAGAACTGATCAGCTCTAGTTATAGATGTTTAGCTCTGAGAGAAACAACTGTGAGCTGCTGAGACTGTTCGTGGCAGGAACACAAGCAGAATGAGAGGCATAACATTGATGCTGAAGGTTTAGTGTTTGGGTGTGCATGAAAATTCAGTGTGGCATATTAACATTTGCATTTGGCGGCAAACAGCAGAGGTTAAGGTGGACAAAGATAATATCCATGGTGTCCTGGCAATAATAACCTGGGGCCAAATACCGTATATCATCAGATTCACCTACAACCTTTGGAGAGTTGAAGATAGTTGTGAGATTCCAACACTTGCTCTTAGAAAGTAGAAGAAAAAAGAAAAGAAAAGAATCGCATTTTAGAGTGACAAATTAATAATTTTGTAATTTTTCAGAGTGGTTGCCAATTTGCATGCAACATATTCAGCGGACGGCACGACTTTTCTGAGACTGAAAACCTGTTTAACCTCAACAGTGTGCAGATTTCACTGTGAATAGAAGATGCAAGATGATTTAGAGGCAGTGTTGCATCTTGCACTTTCGATCCAGTAGCTCTTTTGATGTTTTATGCTACCTTTAGTCTTTGGGGGTGGCTTAGGGCACATGCCACATGGGTGCAAATACTTAAACGGACACCCGCTCCAGTTTCTCACCCAGCCAACTGAACCATTTGCTAGGCAAGGCAAGGCAAGGCGAATTTATTTGTATAGCACATTTCAGCAACAAGGCAATTCAAAGTGCTTTACATAAAACATACATCAAATAAAAGCCATATGAAAAGACATTAAATACACTTAGAAAAAGTTACATTGGAAATAAAATAGTACAATTAATTAAAAGTAAAGTTCAGAATAAAAAGCTAAAACAGGGAATAAAAGTTAGAGTGCAGGGTGAGATATTGATCAAAAGTCTCAGTTGATTTAATAATAGGCAGCTACATGTTATTCCACTGAATTTTCATGCCTGTCTCAGTTGTTTCTGTCAAATAATGGCATGAAATACCAAACAGAATAATTGAAAAAAGAAAAGTACATTTACATATTTAATATGAACATGTTTTGGCCTCAGCCATATTTTGGACAGTGCTTTGGCACTGCTGTTTTTCCCTTTCAGTGTTCCTGGTACATCTGTGCATCATGCACAGCCAGGCCATTTAGCCTAAGTAATTACATTTTTATTTTAAATGGTAAATTAGTGAATCTTGTAATTAAGTAGCGTCAGAAACTACTTTGTTACTCAGTGGTTTTGTTTCCCACAAAAATATTTGTCAAATTCAGACACCAGATGTCTAATTGAAAATGTCTAGTTTATGTATTTGTATATATATTTTTAATGCCTCCTGGTGTAAACATGCATGTTTGTATTTAGGTATCATTGTCTATACCGGTAACTGATAGCATTTAGGGAAACTTTTACAACTACATTCCATGGACAAGAATATATCCAAGAATAGGAAAGGCAGTTAACTTTTTTTTTTTTTTTTTTTTTTTTTCAATTTTCCCTAAACCTACAATCCGAACAAAACACCAGGTCAGGATAGTTACTATAGGTGTTCATGTCATGTAAGTAATGATGTATCAGTTAAAATATAGTCATATTAGGCAAATAAATATTTATGGAGACATTAATCCAAGAAAAGTTGAATTAAGTGAAATAAATTATTGACTTTGATCATTGTGATAACTGTGACCTGGATGACCTTCAGACACATTAATTTTTGTTTTGTCCTCTAAGAGTGATACATGCTTCTATTATAGCCATATAAAACAATGCTACTCATCCATCCAAGTTTAATCAAAGCAAACTGCCTTATTTAAACCACTATAAATACATCATTGTCTCATGTTTAATCAGAATGTGAATAATGGCATGTTTATTCTTTGCTATGTATGAAAGTTCTGTGAATGGACTTGGCTTTATAGTCGAAGGTTGATAATTAAGATAGGCATTTTCCTCATTCCACAGTTATGATAAAATCACTGGATGGAATATTATAGTACAACAGATTTATTTTCTTGTCTCTGATATTGTTAGCTCTTTCTTCCTTTGCACCAGAGTGTAATTCTACCAAACCTCATAGCCACTCTTAACTAATCATGCTGTACTCTCTGCGGCAACAAGTCAAAGCCCATGGTCAATGCAGATACATAATTACTCAAATGTAATGTTGCTTGAATAAAAAGAAAAATAGCTCTTTAACAGAATTGGCTGCTGTGGAATGCCCAGCTGAGCCCAAGGCTTGTTAGAGCTGCTATCAATCTCTCTCTCTTTTTTTTTTTTTAGCAGGAGTGATTGCATGCAGCATTTGTAGCTCAAGAGAGGGAAAATGCGTTTTCCCTGAATGACCTGTGATTCTGTTGGTGAAGGAATCTTGAACCACCAGTGTGTCTTTTTACCGGAATGATCCTTGTAACTGAGTCTGTTAGGTCGTTGCCCTGGAGAGCTGACAAATCGCTTGCTTTGACACCACCATAAGAGAGAGGGAGGGAAAAAAAGATGCATTTTCTATAAAATTTCACTTGAGCTTGGCCCACATGCTCATTAGCCAGACTTGCTTATTATCCACAAAAATGGGGAGTGAAAAAGACATGCTGTCAGTGTGATGGAAAGAATTCCTAATTTACCCAAATCCTTGGCTAATCCAGTGAGTCCCTGCTCCATAATCCTCTCTATTCTCCATGCAAGAAGCAGAAGCATGGATACTGCTGGAGAGGCATTAATGGGGAAAGGAGAAATTTAGCTTTGTCGTAAAAAACCTATTTGGGGAGCTCAGCTATGAGGGAAAGCAGCAACACAATATCCAGTTAATATTTTAAAGAGCTGCTGCTGGATGACTATTTACGATTATTAATAGCAGCAAAGTGCCTTGGTCAAGATACTCATGTCTTCAACTGCACCAACAACTTATTTACATATTTCTTCTGTTTTGTACTGTTCAAAAGAGGGAATGACATTTTTATTCTTCTGCCGTTCACTCTGTTTATTCATTATTTTTTCTCATGTACAAGTAAAATAATTTAAGTAAGATCTTGTCAGTGGTAATTGGAAATTTAAAGATTAGCAGAATATCCCCCCAAAGCTTTAAGTGACATGTCTTCACAACTATTGAATGGATTACCGTAAAATTGAATCTTAATAAATTTAGTGAACCCTTTTTATTCAATGTCACTGACAGGACAAAATTTGTATTGATCCAATACTTGTAGTTTTGTGATCTAAAACACTGTTACTCATAATGCTCACCATCCATCTTAATTATTAATATTTTAGTTTGCCAAATTTAGAAAACAAGTTTAGATTTTATTGACTGAGTCATATTTGGTCCTCTAGGCTATGTTATTTATGGCTTTTCCTTTTCTCTTGTGCTTTGTGTTGCAAAGAAATTGACATTGAGCGCTGTGTCCATGAATCCATCAACCTCTTCTGCTGGACTCCAAAGAGCGCTACATACAGACAACATGCTCAGCCACCACCACAGGTAGCTGGCGACAATGGCTTTGCGAAGACAACGGTGTGCTACTCATCTGACTATCAGGACATGCCCAAGACAGACCTGGTGAGTTTCACTGAACACACGCACACACGTACCTTTACAAAAATGCCATTTAATATAAAGCAAAATAGTATTTAACTTCCTTTCCTTTACAAATATTATCTCACTTCTCATTTCCCCCAGAGTCAGTGACTCAATACAAATATTCTCCTGCTGCCACAGTGCCCTTTCACATGCACTAATCAATAATTTCATATATAAAATAATATCCGCCCACAAATGTCAAAATCTGTGCTCCAAGACTCCAGCAACATTTCTGCATTTGAAATTGTGTCATCCATAAAAACAGATAGGTATCGACATGCTGAGTTATTTCTGCCTGAAGGAATTTTAAGGGTTTTTTCAATCTGTATCATCAATGGCTGATTTATGAAAATAGATTTTATTTCTTTGTGGAAAGAAGAGTTAAACCTGATGTTGGACGGCGGCCATCTATTTCTTGTCACTGACCTTCAAAAAAAGTGACTCGCTGTGCACTATCCAAACCTTTTTTTTTTTTTTTTGTTTTGTTTGTATTTCAGATTGTGGAGCTCTGAAGTGACTCCAGTAAGCCTGTTAAGCTCTATTGATTTTTCGTGGGAGAGTAAGTTTCCCTGGAATCAAAGTTCGATGCAGTACATGGCTGTGCCCGTCTCTAATTCCTGAAGTGGTTAAAATATTGATTTGTTTAAAAATCCATTCTCTTGGTCACCCATCCCAGGGCCAGTCAAAATATTTCAGTGTCATTTGACACCTGCATAATTAAAGTTATACTTTCGGTTATATAGAACTTTTGAAAAGCTACTAATGATTGTTTAATCGTGATCATAATGCACAAAGATGCTTTTGTGCAAAGCAAAGTGCATTCAACTTCCACACCAGCAGGTGCTATTGATCAGAAAAAATGTCACCCCACCCCGTCAGCGATACAGGTGTACAGTTGCACAAGCAATTAAGAATAATCACATAGCATTCCTTAAAACAAACTTTCATGAATGATTTGAATATTTAGTTTTGCAGAGTGTTTATTGATGAGATGCTGTCTTACACACAGGCCTTTTGTCTTTGTTTAGTTTTTGTGGTGCAGCCATGTTTGCCTTTCACACCTGAATACATTGTGTCCAGACAGCTCACAAACACTCGTCAGCCTATTTGTGGTGTGCCCAAGTGATTGTTGTCATCTTCCTCATTCAGCGCTCGCTCATTTGTATGGGTGATGGCATCGATCCATGGCCACATGAATCTGCACCCCACCTCCTCCTCAGAAAACATTCAGGCAAGGCTGACATAGGTTGAAATGTCAGGCTTATTAAGAGAGTGACCTCAGACACACTCATACGATACACATACAATATGACTATAGAGAAGAAATATAGAAAAAAGATTTTTTTCTTTTTTTTTTCCTCCTAGGAAAGCCTTTGCTCATCACTCATTACCTCAAATATTGGCATAGATTAATCTTTGATCTGAAGATTGCTGACAGAATTTTAAGTTTCTCAGTTGGAGCCTGGGAAAGTTTGTGTTGTGTGATGAGGCTGTGGCAACGGCAAATAAAGGTTTATGTATAGTTACATCAACAATTCCTTCTTAGTTGCTGTTATGAAGCTCAAATGAAAAAAAAAAAACATTTCATGTAAACACCTTGACCAAAATAAACTTGGTTGAGGTTGAACATGTTGGTTTAAGGCTCTCCTTGTCATTAAAATGCAGAATGTTAAGACACTCACACAGAGACACATTGTTGGTGTGGACAAGAGGAATAAATTCATGTCAGGCAAAATCTGTTGAACCAGTGTTCCTCTTGCCACCAGGGTATAGTCTCATGCCAGACTTGGAAAACATGAACCTTTTTCTTTAAGCTTAAATGAAATGAAAGAGGCTGAATTAAAGTAAAAGCAAAGCTGCAGCAGAGTGCAAGATATGAATAAGTAATACCAAATTTAATATGATAAAAGGAAGTGGCAAACTGTCTTCAGCCTCAATTTAGAAGGACAAAAAAATTGTTTTTGCATAGTAAAATTTAACAAAAGTCCTAAAATTGCTAGGTCAGCACAGTTCTGTGGTAGAATACTCACTGGAACTGTAAATTTTCAAAACTACAGTCAGTGCTGCCATTTTCTGTGGGATCCACAATATGTTCCCTGCAGTTCGGGTGCAGTGCACAGGTTCATACCACAGGTTCATACCATTTCCCTCTGGAAGAGCAGATGTTTGGCTTACTGTCATCTAACAGCCAGCAGAGCTCTTATTTCAGTGAGTGAGCTTGTCCATGAGTAAACAGGAATCCTCCTTTGTTCCAATTTCTCAGTATTTATGTCTGCTGTTTTACCATGAACAGTGAGCAGCATTCGCAATTAGATAAGGCCATTATTCATAAGATTTGCAGTGTATTATGTCCTTATTACCTCAGATGATAGCTTGCACAGGATTTAGACACAATCATAACCACACTTATTAAATATGGACACAGTATGATCAAATGCTGAAATGAAATGCCCGAAGCTCTGGAGCTTTTTGTATGCAGATTTGTTGATAATAGTTTTATGTATTAAAAATAACTCTCAATATTGATAGTCAATACTCCTCACGCAACAAACTGCACATTAAAATAATATGAAATATTTCTGTCATTATCCTTCAGTGCAAAACAGGTTGCTTGGACACCATCAAAACATAATTTAGTTACTGCAAATCTATCCTTTCTCAGCAAATACAGGGGGTCCATTTTCAGTACCACCCCAAGACAAAAACATTCATGTAAAATTTTCTATTGGTGTTTGCTGTGAGGCCAGAACACGAAGTATACAGTAAGAAAAGCTTTGAGGGTTTTTCATTTTCAAATCCCTGATGTGGAAATAGGTGTGTGTGGCTGCTGTGAGTGGTATTTGCTGTCAGCAATTTTTCTCAGACTATAGCCACAATTATTCTCTTTTTCTTTTTGTCTGTCTGCAAACTTGGCAGATAAAATGTATTTTTATTTCAAACATTATACTCAAACACCAGAAAATGGATTGGTTTTTGTGAAAAATTTCAGCACCATTTCATTACGCATTGTGGAGGCACTTAAAATGAGTTGCTGGCACCTAGTCATCAAGCTGTGCAACACTGGAGCTCCTAGTTCAATACATTTAAAATTTAAGGTTTTTCTGTCAACTGTGTACCATGAGCATTTATGTGTACACACACACACATACACTAAGAACATCTGTGTCTGTTTATCAGCAGCTCCAGTTTAGGCCCATCACTGTCAGGCCAGTGACATGTGAAAGTGTCATTAAGCCATTCTTGGCTGGCACACACTATTCATCATGACATTTAAGTCACAACTCAGTGCTCTGTCAGCCTCAGGCAATCCCAAGCTGCATATTTCCTGTCGTTTATGTATGGTTATATTTATGCGTTTGTGCACAAAGGGAGAGACATTATTTGATTTTACTGTAGTAGATCTGTCGGCTTTTACACAGATATTTTCTGATCATCTTATATGAGCTCGGCCAACGAGATGAATCTTTTCAGCTCTAAGGAACCATGCAATGCAGCCATCTAATTGAATACAATAGCCCAGGGCTCAGCACTGCAAGGCTGTGAGCGTCAGGGTAGAACTTCTGCCTCCAAGTACATCACATCTGAGTTATAGTTTGATTATTCAATGACACACATCTGCTACTGATCTACAACAGATAACACGTGTAATAAGAATGGGTTAGCAATATGGATAGCCTTAGCGATAGCTGTAGCAGTAACAACGATAACGTCATATGCTGCAACACTAATAAATAGCGATAGCAATGACAATCACAATAGCACATCAACAGTCTATCTATGGGTCTTGAGGGTGTGTGTGTGTGTGTGTGTGCATGTATATGAGCGTGTGGGGAGGGGAGAGAAGGAGTGTGTGTGCCTGTATGTGTGTGAGCAGTAAAGATGGCTGGAGAGTCACGTGAGTGACATTTTCAATGGCCAAGATGGCGACGGAGTGACATTGGCTACGCACTTGTTGGAGCCAAGATGGCGATGGAGTGACGTTGACTACACACCTGTCGGAGCCAAGATGGTGACTGGTCGTTGCGTGTGAATGTGTGTGAGGTGAAGAAGAGGGAAGGAGAAGGAGATAGCAGACGACGTCACCAAAGTTGATTATTACAATATCACTATACAAGCACGATACAAGCCAGCGAAAAGAGTTAACGGGTCGGGTATTGGTCCTTTAACTAGTGATACTGCTCAATCACTGACCACGGTCACAGTTGACATGAGCTCTGTAGCACCAGTCCGTTTTAACCCTAACCCTAACCCTAACGTATTGGGTTTAAGGGAAATAAGACAAATAAGACAAAGCAAAAAACAGATAGAACTGAATGCCAAATAAGCAAAAGACAGTAAAAGAAAAGGCAATGCACACTATTCTAATTGTCTCTGCCCAGACGAGCCTCTTACTTTGGCTTACTTTGGCGCTGGCGTCTAGCCAATGCCCTTCTGTTGAAACTCAGAACCACACCTTAGGGGTGGATCCTGGCTCTGGCTCTGGCCCAGGCTTCAGGAGGGACCTGTAGGCCTCTCGATTGTTCTTTTCAGAGCACATGGGAGGCGATCCCAACAACACGATCACCTGTGTTTTGTGATGACAGCATGTAAATGAGCCGATGAGTGTGGCATCATGATGGCCGACAACAGGGTTAGCAGCTGCATATTCTGGTCTTTTTAAAGCACTTTTCCTTAATTCTAGTGAGCAAATCTGATCAATGCATGTAAGTCACAAGAGTCACCTGAACTGCATTAAGTATCTGTCTGCACGAGATAAAAGGAAAATCCTACTTTATATCAGCCAGCATCTTGGCCCCGGGATAGTTGACATGCACTGTTTCTTCAGCAAATAAACTGGTATTTGTACAAGTCAACAGTATTTTACTTTGCAGTACTTTGCAGTACTACTGTAGTTGCTCATCTGAGTAAAAGGTCAGCCCAGGTTTGACTCACTTGAACCCGCATAACTGTATCTGGTCCAATGTACTTTTTGTAAACCAACTGCCAATCAGGTTATGAATATTGTTTTTTAGGGCACTGTGTAGATGGATTCTCTGGAAAATTTGTTTGCAATAGTTAAAGTTGTTGAAATGTGTCATAGTCAGGGTTTCCACTGTAGTTGATAGGCAAAATCAAAGAAAATTGCTAAGGGAAAGGCAATATTAATTTCCTAAGCAATGTTTTTATTTTATTTATTTACTTTTTGTCTCTTTAAGCCTTCATTAATCATGAAACAAGATGCATAAGGATGTGGGTGGTCAAAAAAAAAAAAATAATCTGATTTTATTTATTTTTTTTTCTAATAGTTTTGCATCCCATTATATGTAAATGAGAGGAACAAAATATTAGCTTCTCCTGTCATAAAATACTCAAATGCGCCCTTCACCAAAACAAAGTAACAAGGTGTAACACATAACTGTAAAAAAACAACCTCAGTGGCTTGACAAAAACAGAACATTGTGTATTGTAGTGCTGATGTGTGGTGAGAAAATATATTTTTGTGAGTCTACAGATGTTCAAGCTACAACTGGTTTAAAGCTGACAAAGAAAATCCCAGAAGTGAGTGACATTTTCTCTATAACACACCAAACTGCTGGTTGTGGCATTAAGATGTCATGAATATGTAGATCCCAGCTGTGCTGCCTGGAATAACCATTGTCAGGCTGTTTGGAGATAATTCAAGAGAGCAGAATAGAGTTGTTTAATGAAAAAGATGCAAATCCCACTCCACATGTGGATGCAGCAAAGTGAAGCTGAATCTCATAGATGCGCCGATACTGAGTAGAAACAGTGTTTTCTGTTGTTATTACAGCAGAAAATCAGATACCTATTGAAATTATCAAAAACCAAATTCTTTGAGAAAATTGAAAAAGGGGGATGCAACAGCTTTATATCTCTTTTGTCTCAATCTATAGTCAAGCTTCATATATATAGTCTCAGCACAACCCTGCAGTCAGAGTAGATAAGACTCAAATAATCGTCAGCACATGAATTTAGTTGTATGGATATTGCCAGTTGTTCTCTTTGCAATCTAGATGAAAATTACTAGCTCAGCATCAACCCTTATCCCCTTACTCACCAAGAACTGTCCCCTGCAGTGGAAAGCAACATCAGTGCTGGTTCTTGTCCCTCAAATCATTTCTTCTCAAGTTAGCAGGACAATCTCCGGGGCACTCTCATCACTCCTCAAACAAAACTCACTGCAGCCTCTGATCTGCCCCGAAAGCATAATGCTGCTCAGAGGATTTTGCTATACTTTCTTGTATACACAAGCAACAAGTACTGCTAGACACCACATTCAGTGACATAGAAAACGTCCCATTAGGTCCTTTTTAAATGTCATGAGTAACAGTGCGTGTTAACATTTACAGGAGCAATATGTAATGCAGTCAAGTTTAATCTGCTGTCGTCATACTGTCGTACGTTTAGATGTAAAATCCTGGAGGTGTGTAGAGTTTCTGCTGAAGAAATTGTGAAATAGAAGCATAAAACCGAAATTAATATAGTCGTAGAAGCATAGTACAGGCACTTCAAACTTAATCATAGAACAAGTTATTCACCTTCACTCAGAGAGCTCATAATTTAGCAGCTATGTGTGCTGTAGTCAGATTAACAAACAGTGTACTAATATCTGGATTTCAGGACACGAGGTGAAGGGAGCGGGATATATTTTACTTTACTTTTGGGTGGACGGAAGATTGTTCAGCTAGTCAGTGGCGTTAGTCGCTTTCAAACATTTTATTTCATGGATGGCAGAACCTTGTCACCCAACCTATTCAGTGTGCAGTTGGCCTTTCTCTGTTCAATAAATGTCTTTCACATAGTTCACAAAAATTCATAGATAATATTGTTAGCATTTCTCACCTATTTCATTTGCATGTAAATGAAGTACCACTGCTAAATAACTTATCATTAATGCAATACCATTGTAGCTTTTTATTCAAAGGCACTTGGAAGTGTTGGGACCCCCCCCCCCCCGGACACACACACTTTGTTTTTAAAGATTTTTGATTTATTTATTTACTTTTTACAATTTATGCTAATAATAAAAAAGCATGGGGAAATCCCAGTAGTATGACCGTTGCTCACCAGTGAAAACCTAGGTGCAGTCCCCTGCAGCTATGCCTCAGGTTGGCTAGTTTAATTAACTCATGGCAGTGCAGGTGGAGACTGGCTACAGATCATGGCCAATGCTGGTGGTCATCTGTGGTGCTCTCTCAGCTGTAATATTGCTTTTTTCTAATGATAATAATTGGAGAAATTCTGTACCGAGTTATACAGACAAACTCTTTTGAAGGAATATACACTATATTGCCAAAGGTATTTGCTCACCTGCCTTGATTGGCATATGAACTTAAGTGACATCCCATTCTTAATCCGAAGGATGTAATATGACACCAGTCCACGCTTTGCAGCTATAACAGCTTCAACTCTTCTGGGAAGGCTTTCCACAACGTGTAGGAGTGTGTTAATGGGAATTTTTTTACCAAAATCTCTTACATAATATACGGTATGGAATATAAGAGATTTTGGAGTATTACATGCTCCCAACCTTGTGGGAACAATTTGGGGATGGCCCCTTCCTGTTCCAACATGACTGTGCACCAATGCACAAAGCAAGGTCCATAAAGACATACATGGGTGAGAGAGTTTGGTGTGGATGCACTTGACTGGCCTGAACAGAGTCTTTACCTCAGCCCGATAGAACACCTTTGAGATGAATTAGGCCGGAGACTTAGAGCATGGCCTTCTCGTCAAACATCAGTTTGTGACCTCACAAATGTGCTTTTGGAAGAATGGTCAAAAATTCCCATAAACACTCCTAAAACTTATGGAAAGCTTTCCCAGAAGAGTTGAAGCTGTTATAGCTGCAAAGTTTGGACTGGCGTCATATTAAATCCTTCGGATGAAGAATGGGATGTCACTTAAGTTCATGTGCCAGTCAAGGAAGGTGAGCGAATACTTTTGGCAATATGGTGTATCTTTAATAGAGAGGAGATGAAGTTTAATTACTTACCTCCTGGTTTTAAAGAAAATCTAATATCCAAACTGACATTACACTTTCTGTCCCTATTGGGTCATTTTTCAATGATCACCTTTCCAAATTCTATTATTTAAATTATATATAGAAATTCTATGAAAGCCTGCATTATAATTTCGTCCCTCTTCATCTGATTTCCTCTGACTTCCACTCTTTTAGTCCAGGGAGCCTCTGCCGCTGTGTGACCTGAAAGCAGAAGTATCACTGAGGATATCAGCTGAGGACTTAATTGACCTCTGTGACCTGTCCCTGACTGGGCCCACCAAACGGACCAAAGCTGGCAGGCCCAAAATAATTGCTGTCGACATTCGCAGCATGGAGGAGTATCCTTACCATTTCTGCATGGCTATGAATCCCTCAACTCTTTATTTAAATAGAACTATTTCAAGATATGAGCACATTGCTTAATTTTTCTTTGTCAGCTCTGCAGATTGTGAAATTTTTTGAAGTAATTTTGGATTGTGTCCCACAGAGGTAACGCAATAAAAGTTGAAACTGACTGTTAAAGGTATGGCAGCTGTGAGCAAACCTGTTCCAACTTGAAGGTATCTGTTGCCAACGCCTCTTGAAAATGTCAACCTTATGTAACAGTTAGTTGACTGGCGAGTCTGACGGTTCACTTGCCATGAAATGGTAAATCTGGCGAATTGCGCCAGATAGCTTTTAGGTGTAGGATAAAACAGAGCAAATGAAAGTCTTCAGCAAAACAGTTGGAAACAGTAACATGATAAAAACACTGAGTGAATTCTTAAAAGGCCTTTGTGGCGCTTGGCAACAATGACATAGGTTATGGTTGTTTCCCAGTTACAGTTGATGCATAAAATAATACAATTCTTTTACTGTTCAAAGGTTGACATTATTTTTCATTTGCTTAAAATGTATTGGTATACAGAGGTATACAACAATATAATAGTGATAATAATAATAATAGTAATGATAGGAAATCAGATTTTTTTCACCTGAACACAAGTAGAATCTAAAATAAATAATAACCACTCCCCATAAGAAAACACTATCAAGGATGGTTAAATATTTTTAAATAGCGCCCCATTGTCCCTGCACCTTAATCACGACTTCTGTATTTGTGCAGTAAAATATCAATTAAAATACAAGACCAGGAGGAGAGAATTTTCACTTATTTCAAACACGAAACCAAGTATATTTTATTTGATTCTTTCTGTTTAACACATCTGACATATGGTAAAACACGCCTTAGGTTATGACAGAGAAGTTTTTGGTAACTCTTAGTGTTCTGCTTAAAACAGGACAGTTAAAAAGAGCCACAGTGCGCAGGCAACAGGTCTGGCAGTTTTACAACAATCTGTTCATTTTGAACATTTCATTTATGTCTTGCTGTTTGCAAAAGTGTTATCATGCAAGAAATTATTTGTTTCAGTTTACAGCAACAGAATGTAAATAGCATTCACACAATGATGACACAATGAGAACTTATTCAAATGATCTATTACTGGAGCATGGTATGTTATTTCTCATGATTATTGTTCTGCTCGTCACTTGCTCTTGCTTGAATTCTTTCAGAACTAAATATAATCTTTTAATTCCCTCGATTATATCTTTGAAAGCACAGTACTGTGTAGTTAAAGGAAAATATTCCAAAAAAGTAAACAACTGTAGTTGTTCAATAAGACTCATTGCAGAGAACATCTATGAACATCTATGTATCTTATTCTCATGTATTTATGGTTCTCACTTGAACTTTATCAAATGACTCAATGGCTTAAGGCTCTGGGAATTTTGCCCAGGAACCTTTTGAGAAACCATATACTTCCCTGTGACACAATCACCAAACAGGTTATCATGATTCATATATCAATATATTTCAAATGCCATTGTGTATTTTACAGTGGTTACGGTCGGGCTGTATTCTAGTTAGAGTTTCACACAGATATTGTGGAGAATGTGGCCTGAACCAAAATGTAGTTTATACACATTTCAGAAATCAAAGAGATTCTAATATGTAAATGAGAGGAAGAAAATATTTGTTGCACCTGTCAACAAAATGGTGATCAGTATTTAACCAAACTTGAGTGGTAACCTTAACAAACACTGAGCACTGTGCTGGTGTATTGTGAAACAAGATATTTTTGCTAATCTCTAGATGTAAAAAAAAAAAAAAAAGGATTTCGAGGAGAAAAAAAAAAAAAAAAAAATCCCAGAGGTGATTGACATTTTCTCTATAACACACCAAACTGCTGGTTGTAGCATTAAGATGTCATGAATATGTAGATCCCAACTGTACTTGTGCCCTCTTACGCTGCCTGGAATAACTATGGTCAGGCTGTCTGGAGATAATTCAAGAGAGCAGAATTAAATTATGGTGAAATAGATGCAAATCTCACCGCACATGTGGACGCAGCAAAGTGAAGCTGCACCCCTCAGATGAATCAATACAAAGAGCAGAAACTATTATATTAACTATTTTTGCTATTATCACAGCAGGAAATCAGACTCTCACTGAAACGATCAAAACTCTAAAGTGTCTATTTTAAGCAAAAACGAAAGCCCAGTTGTTTGAGAAAATTAAAAAGGGGATGTCACAAAAGCATTTTCAGACATATAGTTCCCTGTATGATCTAACCCTTCTCATGATTTGCACTGGATCACATGAATAATAACAGGTTGTAGACATGCTCTTAATGATGGATTAGTGACGGGTTTAGGTCGGACATTTTGGACACACTCCCACACAGCTCCTAGTTTCCTGTACTTTATTCCACGCTAGAAATATCTTGAATGTAGGTTCCCCTGACAGCAGCTAACAGTGCTGCCCAGAATTGACACTGAGCTGATTCTGTCTCTGGCAGTCTTATTTTATCTTACAGCAAGTACAGTATCCTTAACAACTAGTGTTCAATATGATATGAAATATGTGTGATCTGCCTATTGTGCAAGTCTGTTTGTTTTGTTAACAGCCACAGAATTATAAGCCATCAAATCTGAGTGATCCTTCTGATTCCTACATTCAGATTGCTCCTGATAAGATTTCTCTTAAATGTGATTTGTTATTATCAAAACATTATATTCAGGTTATTTTTCAGGTGTAGCACACAACTGGAGTCCCACATGCTCAGATCTGACAAAAGATACAACTTAAGACCTTAAATCCCAGATATATCTGGCATTCATTAGAAGCAATGTAGGCATCCCCACTGTCTGAGATGGGTCTCCGTTTAATCTCTGAAGTGTGCCAATCTAGTTCCATAAGGTTAGATTCACATTTCTCTGGGTTGTAATTTATCTGCTGCTTAAGTCATTCACGTTGCATGCACGATGTGGTATCGTGTCTGATCTTGCTCATTTATAATTGTATATACACCTATCTGATGGTTGAAACTTTGTTCTCTTTATTTCTGACCCAAAGAAGATGTTAAAAGAAAGATTAAAGATAAAAAAGAGAGAGACTCCGTAGGACACATGCTTCCAAGAAGCCTGTTTACAGCCCACAGTGCTTCTGAACTCTCCCTCACATTTTGACCTAATGCCATAGTTTTGAAACCAAACCACAGCCGATGAAAGAACAAAAGCTTTCATTGCAAGTGCGGGCAGATTCAGGAGGATTGACTGATTCTGGTAATGTGCTCCCTGATTATGTAACATGCAGTTAGGTTAATGGTATCTGGGCTGCCCCATTTCACATTGATTTCTTCAGTCTTGTAACTGCTAACTGATAATGACAGCCAGTATGTTTTTGATGGAGATGAGTACAAAGGAAACTTTTTTCTGAAGTTAGACAATTTTATAACTGAGGTATTTCAAGTGGAGAGTCAAGCGGGTGATTTTGTTAGACTAAGTAAAACAAGTAAGGTAACGCAACTATACTAAACAAAAAAAAAAAAGGAGCAAAAAACTGACTCTTTTTCATTGCTGTGCATAAACATAAAAGTGGTTAGCGCTGTTGCTCCACAATAAGGGTATACCCCCCCACTGTGAGCTGGGATGGGCTCCAGCACCCCCCATGACCCAGAAACGGATAAGCGGTAGAAGATGAATAAATTAAAGTAAGAGTGATGTTGTTTTTGTAGCTTAACAGTTTTGACTTAATTAAATGCATTACTTAATTACTGGCTGTATAGAATTTCAGAAAGTTGCTCATTAGTAGAATGGTCATTGTTGAAGAGTTTAAACATCCATTGATCAGCATCAAGGATTAGTGAATGGTGTAGGGATTTAGAAGTTTTCAAACAGTTCTTGCTAAATTCCTGCGTCAGAGCTCGGATATACATGCTCCTCAGGTTAGAGCACAAGGACAAAAGGGATTTGGCAACCCATGTTCACCTTTAGTTTAATCTTAGGTAAGACTATGTTGTGGGTGTCTGCAGTCACAAAAAGTGGATTAAATTAAAGCCTTTGTGGGGGAAGGGTGCAGGGTAATCCAGATTTAGCGCTCCAGCTGCCTTGCAGATATTCTTTTCAGTGAAACAAGTGGCATGGCCCTCTTGTATTTCCATGGCTAAATGTAACACAATAGGATTTGTCAGTTAGTGGTTTATACTGTAAAGTGCCTTATGTGACACTGGCTTTATGCTTATGTAGCAGCTGGCATTCTCTAGTGATCATAGTTGACTGAGGAAAAAGCACAAAGCAATAATAGCTACAATCTCAGAAATAGGTCATCATTTTCATTAGCTGTTATATTTTAATTATGAAGCTAATTACTGAGATGTGTTTTTTTTTTTTTTCTTCCTTTTCCCGTCTTATCCCTCCAGTTCCCTTCCTTTTGAAACAGGTTGCACTTTTCTCAAGCGATTACTATGAAACTTGTTTTTGCATGCTTTTTTGTACTGGATCACTGATTCAAAGTGTACCTGCAGGGCAAAAAAAAATAAGAAAACATGGTAACACATGGTAAAACATGGTGCACATTTTTTGTTAGGTATGCTGGCTTCATCCTGTGCAAAACTTAACTCCTTAACTCGACCACCTCCAGCTTCAGCAGAGGCCATATCTCTGGTAGCATCAACATTCCCTACAGCATAGTGTTCAGTCCTGATGGTGAGCTGCTGCAGTGTCCTGCTACAGGAGCTCTCCAGAACTACAGAGGACGTGTAATCGTGGTCATCAGCCACGCCGTGAAGAGTGCTGCTATGGTGAGAAGTTTGGCACATGAAAGATTTCTCTTAATTAGTGCATACATAATTATTCTTTTATTATTCAACAGTAAATGACTGTATTTTCCTGTGATGGACTGATACCTTTCCAGTAAATCCATTATGGAAAAATATTGCATATTAGATTATCAGCAAATTAAAAGTAAATTTTATCTCTTGAGATTTTGTAAGACTTGTGTATTTCCTAGGTGACAGGGAACCAGTCTTTCCATTTATTCATATTTGTCTATTTTTTAATTAGTGCCTTTCTCAAAGACATTACACCAAGAACTCAGTCTAATATCTAAATATTTCATTTCAACCTGAATCCACACTTCAGCAAAACCGAACAAGAGGCCGGATTGATCGGTATAGATTCTCCTTTTTTGCTTTTTGGAATAAATTAGCCCAACATAAATTTAAAAACTCAGCAGGAATGTTGCTCCAGGGAATATCCCAATTTAGAAAAGATGTCCTCCTTCCATATGTTGAAAAATAAAATAAAAATAAGAAGTTCTCCTTAATTGAGGAGAGGGTCCTGCATTTTTCAGGAGGCAGCAGCAATGTCTTAGCACATGCTCCAACGAAAAACTCTAATGGGGGATTTCATCTGCAGAGGGACCAGATTATTTATTTGTTTTGTTTATTTCAGTGTAGTTAGAATCACTTAGGCGAAATCATATTGGGGAAATGTGACTGTAAGTTAAAGCTTTTTCTGCTAAAATTCGCAAATGATGAGTGTTCATGCAGAAACATCTGCCTTCACTGGAGGGAAGTTCACTACAGAACAGAAACTTTTGTTCACAATTTTCACATTTACGCCCTTATACTCATAGCTCCTTATATGGCGTGAGAGCTACACTAGCACTGACACCTCACACAACTGCCACATTCCGCAATGCATTACACATTCTTTCCTACTGACTTGCACATATAACAAGGTAGATGTTGATGTTGTTTCTGTGTTTGTGTGTGATGGCAACCTGCAAATGAATCAAGGGGTTTCTTAATTGTGCTGCTGTTGTGTAAAACTGTGGTTTTCAGATGTAGAGGAACTGCAGGAGTTTAGTGTTGAAGATATTTCAGTTGTGTGAGGTAATGGGTTACCCACAAGCAAATCAGGATAGTGTGGAAAAAAATAAATGTTTTCCTTTCATCTTAATATCTTCCCAGTTTGCTGCCCATCTGGTCAAGGTCAATTTCCCACGGGTGTGTATATTGGATGGAGGGATCAACAGGTTAAAGCCCACTGGACTTTTGACTGTCCCCTCCCCTCAGATCTGACATTGTTCCTCACCTTCTCCTTGACGAAACAGACAAGTAGAAAAACCATATTGCTTTTTGAGTTGATACTGAAATGAGAAAAATAAATTCAGAATTTTTTTTAACGTTTTTTTTTTTTTTTACACATGCTAGTTAGAATGCCTCAATGATAAACTGCATTGACATCATTTCCACATATACACCTTTTTACTTTGTCTGTTGCAGTAACTTTCTGTGTCCATTACAAATATGTTGATGTTTTCTGAGCCATTTGCTGAGAACTGTGTTCAAATAATAAAAATAATAAAGTTTTATTTGCATTTGCTGACTTATTTACATTTACCTTGTCACTGAAATTACTGAATTTCTGCAGTCTTATACAATAGAGATGCTTTTTTAAATGACACTACAGCTGTGTATGATTGATAAGTCTGATGAAGCTAAGGAAAGGTTTTGTATTCTCTACACTTTCATCATGCTGTGGTTTCCCTGGTTATGGTGTTACTCACTCAAGCTGAGTATTGCTAAATGAACCCTCCCATAAAATAGTTTTAAAAAGAGAAATCAGGAGTGACTTTCTTCAAAGAAACTTACTGACATCTCATTTACACAGGTAAGTCAGATACTTGGTTGGATCCTTAAAGTCCTGTTGGACGTCCGTAATTCACTGGTGATAAGATAACAAAAATTAACAAGCTATTCATATAACTTTTACAATTTAAGTTAAATCTAGGGCACAAAAGGAAAACAATAGCCAATTCACCTGTTCAGTGTCATATTTACTATTGATTTAGATCTCTGACTAATGACTATTGTAAATACAGCCAAATTACCATATTAAGAGAATATTAGAGATTAGAGAAGAATTGGATTTTCTGCTGAGAAGACGCTGGAAGTATTCCTTCTTGTCCAACAGGAAATAAAAACCTGTTATGTTTAAAAACATTATTTACCATTCTGCTATGTGTACGTGTGTGTGTCTGTGTGACACAGAGATCAAATTGCATAACAGTGAAAACTACAAGCAATATGGCTGCTGGGGCTACATGTTTCCAGTGTTCTTTTGTCAGCTGGCCAGCTGATGTATTTCAAAGGTGTCAGGTTAAAAATGAGGGACGGTTAGTGGTCTGCCAGCCTTAGCTGAAACTAAAGAGGTGACAACAAAGCTTTGACAGACACGGGAACCAAATCAACACAGTTACATGTACAGAGGTTAACAGTCCTTTACTTAGGTTAGGAGGCTTGTGGTATGCCAGGTTGGCCCAGTACACGTTCCTTAGTCCTTAGAAAACAAATTTCCTTGTTTACATCGTCCAGTACAGTGTCCAGACTCCAGGAGCTGTCTAACTCCTTAGTTCCTTATCTCATCTCTGCTTTTGATGATTCTTTCAGGTTAGCCATTGATGCAACCTTACAGGTTGTTCCTTGAAAAAATACATCAGTGCATGAGGTGCGCCCCGATGCCTAATATGGTTATTACCGTGACAAAAAGGTGGTCGTGACATTAAGCTCGTCAAAGTTTCCTCTGCATTAATACACCAGAAAAAGAAAACATAGTGATTGTTCACGAGTCCGAGTTGAGTCTGAAGTCTTTCAGTACGAGTCCAAGTCAGGCGCCACTTAGGTGCGGAACTATCAGTCCGTGAGTGATGAAACTGGAATTTTGGACCCGGTTCCAAAAGAACCAAACCTGGTCCCAACGCTATATGTCATACAGGGACCAATAGCAGTTCGACTTGAATTCTGTGGGTGAGTATCTCACCGACGTGATAAAAGCTGAGACCTTGTGGTTGAACTGAAATCAACTGACCCTGAACAACACATTCCTTGAATCGGCTGGCCCCCAACAGTAGGCGATAGCTGCACAATATAATGTAAATCACTGTGATTTTTAATGCCAGGTTCAGATTAGTATATTTGGCAAATAATCTAATCAGTGATGAGGATACTGATAACGTTTGTTTTCATCCCAGGATTTTTTCAACATTCAGGGTGAAAATGGTAGAGTACAAAGTGACAGTATCCACAACCAATATTGCAACGGCCACCACTTTCAGCAATGTGTTCATTAAGCTCGTGGGCACAGATGGAGAGAGTGACCGCACATGGCTTTTAAGCCTGAAAGGGGTTGCATCTTTCTTCAGAGGAGCAGTAAGTTTGGAATATTCCTCACTATGATTGCATGTATTGTGTGATTTTCCTATCAACACATTTGATTAAAATTTAGGAAGGCTGACTTGAACCCTTGCGAAGTGAGTGTATAACAAGATATTTGCACAACTCAACAAGACCAAAGCAACAGGATGTCTTGACATTCAGCTTTTGAGTATTGGTATAATTTGAATGCCTTACTTTGTCCAACTTTCTATTTAGAGTAATACCATCGTAACTATTTGAATGTTATAGCTCTGCTCCTAGTTATCAAATTCACTTTAACCCCATCACATGTATACTTTGTTCCAAACTCCTTCTGCCATTGCTTCAGGTGTCAAGCTTCACTGTGTCCTGCCCGGCCTCACTTGGAAAGCTGGTTCTGATAGAGCTAGACAAACAGCGTCTTCCATTTATCCCAGAAGATTCCTGGTTCCCTGCAAAGGTGGAAGTGAAATCCCCCGAGGGGGAAACCTACCACTTTCCCATCTACCGTTGGATCACTGACAATGAGGTGCACCGCTTCAGGGAAGGGACAGGTTAGTGAAAACCTGTTTGTCTGACAACCTGTCTGCTGTTCACTGACAAAAAAAGATGTAAAACAGAGAGGTTAAACAGCAAATTTATGCCAGTGTACTGTATATACGAGTAATTATAAAACATTGTTGATGTTCTTGTTTTTCTTTTCAGCTCTGAAAGTCTTTGATGATAACCACCATCTTGGCCAGTATTCTCGAGAGCAGGAGTTGAACCAGCGAGCACAAGACTATGTGTGAGCGATCAGTTTGAGTACATTTTAGTATTTAAGTGTGAACCATTATATGACTCTGGGAACTCTGCTGTAGTTCATTATATAGCATTACAATATAATGTTTGTTGTAATATTGAACACATGAATGTTTGCGAAGTATATTAAGCTGACATAGTCTAAAGTGCAGATATAGCTTCTCTGGTCAAAGTTCCTAATGACTCTACTTGAACTAAAATGTTAACATTACTGCCCCTGACTTCTTTCTCCCAGCTGGGATGTCTATGCTGAGGGAATACCCCACATCATAAAGGCAGAAAGCCCATCTTCTCTGCCTTCTGAGGTCCGGTTCTCCTTCACCAAGTCAACTGAATTTGCCTACACTGCAAAAGCGAGGTAAAGTGCTCAAACTCTGTCTGATATTTATTTATGTTTTAACCTACCTGCTTGTCAAAGTTAGTTTAAGACTCAATGAAAAAGGTTGTTTTTGTATTTCTAGCTTGACAGAGTTGAACCTGAAGGGACTTGATGATTGCACAGAGAGATGGGATGATCTTGATACTATAAACCGCGTGTTCTGCTGCAAACGTACAGCTATTTCAGGTGGTGTGCTATCACAATAGTTAATGGAATATGCTTGCATGTATTACATATGCTCAGCTGGATGTGTTAGGACATTCAATCGCATTCCTCAAAAATATTCAAATGTTCAAATGTCCGCTTGTTAGATTTGTCACGTTTTCTTCGAATTGTAGGGTCTCAAAAAAAAAGTCAATGTAATTCATACATAAACAAAGTCCAAACACATGAAGTTCACCTCTTCTCTGTTCTTTTTCCAGAGTATGTCCAGCAACATTGGAAGGAGGATGCTCTCTTTGCCTACCAGTTTCTAAATGGTGTCAATCCCATGTTGATTCGACGCTGCACAGTCCTACCCAGAAACTTTCCTGTCACTGATGACATGGTCTGCCTCCATGGTCAGGGTAGCTTGGGAGATGAAATGAAGGTGAGTGTTCTAACCTCAGGAACAGGACCATGTTTACTTCCTGATTGCTCACTTTTTTCAAAATGTACAGTTTATTTTAGGAATATCTTATCCTTGTTTTCAATTTCAACAGAAAGGCAACATATTCCTGTGTGACTACAAGAATTTCGATGGACTTAAAGCGAACACCATCAATGGAAAGAAGCAGTACTTGATGGCTCCCCTCATTCTGCTCCACAAAACACCTGAACACAAACTGATGCCAATCGCTATTCAGGTGAGTTTAGCACTCAAATATAACCAATACTAAAGCCGCAAGTATTTGTTATATTGTTAGTGTTGGATCAAATGGGATGAATTAACCATGACCCTCTATCTTTCCCTGTAGCTGAAGCAGACTCCAGCAGATGACAATCCAATCTTTTTACCTACTGATTCTGAGTATGACTGGTTGATCGCCAAGATTTTTGTGCGAAGTACAGATTTTAATGAACATCAACTCAATGTTCACCTGCTGCGGACTCACCTACTGGCTGAAGTTTTTGCAGTGTCACTTCTGCGCAACCTGCCAATGGTGCATCCACTGTACAAGGTAACTCAATGGGATGCCATTTGTTGATTTTCCTATGTATCAAATCTGATGAACTGCAATTCTTTTGTCTTACATACATGTAAATATTTCACAATGCAGTGTGCTACAGTATGGAAAGCAAATAATATTGGTACTAACAGAATTCCTTCTTTCTCTCAGCTCCTCGTCCCTCACACTCGATATACTCTACAGATCAACCTCTTAGCTCGAATCCGTCTGATATCCGAGAGTGGAGTTTTCACACAAGTAAGTCCACCACCTTCAGGAAACCATTACCAAATCAATGCCTTTTTTCTTGTAATATCATCAACTCTGTTTGACTTGACTACTCTCTAGTTCACATCCTCTGGTGGAGAGGCCATGGCAACGATCCTGAAGAGATCACTGGCCTCAGTGACCTACAGCTCTCTCTGCATACCAGATGACATCACTGAGCGTGGGCTGCAGAATGTGCCAAACTTCTACTACAGGGATGATGGACTCCAGCTTTGGGATATCATCAACAGGTGCTGTACACAGTTTCTATACTGCGTTATCTTTTTACAGCATAAGAAGGTAGGTTATATTTAAAGCCCTGCAAGTGTTAGAACAACCTTAAAATCTCTCCAGTGTTCCATTTGAAGTTGTGCTGTCCAATGTGTCCACTATGTCAAGCATTGCAGCACCTTCTCTGAAAAGATAATTCTCTGATATATTTTGCTGAAGTGATGACTGCTAAATTCTCTCACAAGGATTTTCCTCACATTAGTTTTAAATAAAAATTTATAACTCAAGGAGAGCTGTGTTTTACGTTTATCCATATTTTCAAAAGGTTTGTGAAGGGGGTTCTAAGCTACTACTACAAAACTGATGCTGAAGTCCAGAAAGACTCTGAACTGCAGAAGTGGATTCTGGACATTTTTGAACACGGATTCCTTTCCCAACCAGACAAAGGTGAGATTAAAATATATTTAGGATTAATACTGTTTAAGAGCACAACTAATCATCACAGAATAACACAAAGTCAGTTCGACTTCAGGGACATCAGCCTGTCTATTCAGGAAGCAATAGTCATCATGACCCATACTTTGGTCAAAATTGAGGCGGCAACTTGACAACGTGAGAGGTGCAATGGAAAGTGAAACGCAAGACAGCTTTCACAAAAAAAGTTGTGCCTGTGGTGGTCCCAGACAAGACAAGACAATTTCTCACTCCTTATCTTTGACTTACTCTTCTCTAGTTTTGTGTTGTGCTTATGGCCTTGTCCCCACTGGTAGTACCCCACTTTCTTTACAGATGAGAGAGAGAGTTCACACTGAGCATGAGACAGGCCTAAAAGTGTCGGGACAATATGTTGTGACTGCCTGTGAAATCATGGAGAGACATATCCATCGAGGGTCACACAGACCTTCATGTCATCACAATGCTATCCCATGGTGATTGTGAATACAGCCCTGAATGGGTTGATGAAATTGTTTGCCATTGTCTTTCATTATATTATTTTGTATCAAACTGAAATCAGACCTAAAATAGGTGACAAAATTTTTCACTAATGGAGTTTATTCTCTCTAATTCTCAGGAATTCCTCAGAGGTTTACAACTGTGGCAGAGCTGATCAAGTTTGTCACTATGGTCATCTTCACTTGCTCAGCCCAACACTCAGCTGTGAACACTGGACAGGCGAGTCCTTTCTATTTCATGGGATGATCAGATGACAGTCTTAAAATTTTTCTCTGAACTGAAAATGACCTTGAGTATGAACTTTTATGCAGATGTAAGGCTTTGCAAACAGAAAGTCCCTGAGGCTCTGAGTTATTTTTCTCTGAACAAATGTTAACGTCATGGTGGAAAAGCCAGGGTTCTCTTAAGGTCATGAGAATTCATCAGTCTGGGCCAAAGTAGTGAACTGAAAGAGCAACTGAGTCAGACATGCAGCTGCTTTTAAAAGTTATTTTTTAATAGAATATAATTATTCTTATCAAGGGCAGCACAGTATAGTGGTTAGCACTGCCAACCCACAATAAGAAACTTGTGGGTTTGGTTCCCAGCCTGGAGCCTTCCAGTGTGGAGTTTGCATGTTCTCCCCGTGCCTGCGTGGGTTTCCTCCAGGTACTCAGGTTTCCTCCGACCGTCCAAAGACATCATGTTTAGGTTAACTGGTGACTCTACATTGTCTGTAGGTGTGACTGTGAGTGGTTGTTACTCTCTGTTCCTCTGTATATATGTTGGCCCTGTGATGGACTGGTGACCTTTCCAGGGTGTACCCTCTCCCAGTATGAGTTGCAATTGGCTCCAGCACCCCGTGACCCAGAAATGGATAAGCGGTTCAAGCTCAATGAATTAATGTTCTTCTCAAAACATGACAGAATGATCAGAGTTTTATTGTATGCTCCAAAGCATATTAACCAGTTAGCCAATAATGATCTGTTGTCTGTAGTATGACTATGGTGGCTGGATGCCCAACACACCTACGTCACTACAACTCCCCCCACCAACCACAAAGGGGACAACAGATGAGACCAGGATGCTGCAGACTCTCCCTGATGTTAATGCAACAGTTCAGGGCATGGCCAGCTTGTGGCTACTGAGCAAACCATCATCTGACTTTGTAAGTACTTCAGACTTGAAGATGAAATGAATCCAAACATTACATAATTGCTTATAAAAATAAAGCTTCTGTAATGCATCACTAATTATCAGGTCGCGCTTGGTCAGTACCCTGAGGAGCATTTCAGTGAGGAGGTTCCCCGCAAGCTGATCAAGGATTTCCAAGGAGAACTTGGAGTGCTGAGTGCAGCCATCAAAATCAGGAACCAGAGTCTGGAAATCCCATACACATGCATGGATCCAGCAGAGTTTGAAAATAGTGTTGCCATTTGAATGTGAGAAGGTGTGTCCTCCTCAGCTGTTGGTCAAATAAAAATGACCAATTTAAAATAACTTTATATCCACTTTGCTGTCACTGGACTATTGCTGTGTTCTTGTCAAAATGATCAAGTTTTTATGTTTCCATGAGGTGGTTTTTAAGACATGTCTATATATATAAAGCTGTATCACAAAAGTGTGATGGAAACATTTTCTTCTCGCTAGACATGATGCATGGCGTCATATCAGTCATACCCGTTAACTGCAAACGCGGTATTAGTGGGCAGAGTATATCAGCATTTTTCTGAATTTAATTCTAGATTTAAAATAAATTCATTTTGTTGTAATACATTTGTTACTAAATAAATGTTTCTTATTATGAATATAAAAAAATATGCATCATTAATAAGAACGAAGAAATAATATGTTAAACAAAACATAATTTGTGGCAATGGCTGTTGAAATCAGTTTTCCAAAACTATAGAAACATAAAATGATCCATATCCATTTTCCTCAAAGTAGATTTTACAAGAAATTTTATTATTCAATCAAAAAGAATAGGTTTGTCACCAAAAAAGACATTAAAGTAAGAGTAGAGTAAAATAGAACAGGTTACAATACCCTCCAAAAAATTGAAAACTGTTTTGAGAACATATTTTATGAACTTCAAACAAAAATAATGTTTGTAAGTAAAAACGTGTGATCAATTGCTTCTCAACCACTCCTCTTTGTTCGCAAATTAAAGTTTTGCTTGTTGAACTGCACTTAATGGGTGGGGCCTTGCGGATGATGGATGAGAGAAGAGTTTCAATTGGTGGGTTGGATGGGGCTCCAGAGCAGGCACACCTCTGTTACGCCCACAATCCCTTGCTTAATAAGCTGCTGTCAGTGTTGCCAGGTCTGCTTGTTATAACAGACTTTGGGCTCATTGTTCTGTAAAGTGGCTTGCAAATATCATGTTGGGCTTGTTTTCTAAAGTGTTGTTGATATTTGGTAATTGCTTTGCTCCCCGCAGGAACCCCTCCTGATTCTCTCCCAGTGATAGTAGTGCTTTTCCAGGAAGAATCTGTCCACAACCATGTTTCATTGGTTACCGGGACGCCGGGTGGTATGGAAAAAAGGAAAACAAACAAATAAACAAACAAACTCTTCAGCTTTCTCATCAGTGAGAAACATCGGTTTCACTGTCTTAAAACAAAATGAGCCCAGGCTAAACAAGTGAGCTGAAGACAGCCACTGACATGGCCTGTCACACATCAATCAGTGCTGTGGATTTAATGGATCTACCTCAACTGATTAAGTTAAAATGCAAAAAGCAATGACCTAAGCAATCATGCAGTTGTCCCATGCATGTTCAAAGAGCTCAAGAACATCGGAGGTGCCCAGTATTCCCTTGTAATAGGTGAAAGATGCGTTTACAGTTTTTACTGTTGTCTGTGCAAACTTATATATGTGTGTGTAATTGTAGGTCACTGGTTGGGCTTTTTTATATAAATGAATTTATTTGAGAAGTCTAGTCATTTTTTGGGGGTTTCTTTACATTGAGCTGTTTGCTTGTTTCTCTCGCTTGTAACACTGGCTACAGTTAAGGCAGCGTGAGGTGTTGTGGGGTTGGGAGACAAATGTAACTCCATAGATATCGCTAAAATTAGATTTTACAAGAATTACAGCTCATACGCAAAACTTCCCTTCAATAGAAACATCTACAAACTGAAACTGTGCTTTGTTGAAATTTTAGAAATATTGTTTTATTTTTGCGAAAAACTAATGGAAACGCAACTGCTTAGCAGGGTCTGGCAGCCACCTTGAATGGACGTGATTCAGACTGCACAGATGTCACATCTTCACTAACAACTCTTTACCTACAGGCACATAGACAACACATTGACTCTGGGATTCCAAAGAAAAGAAAAGAAAAGGGTGTGTTAGCTCACCTGTGCTGTTCACCCTTTATACAAATGATTGCATTAGCCACACTGAAAACGAAAGCATGTTTAAATTTGCTGATGACACTGCCTTCCTAGGACTTACGCAAACCGACTCTTGTGTACAGAAATATAAGTCTGCCATCTCTAACTTTGTGCATTAGTGTGACAAACACCATCTCATCCTCAACATTAGAAAAACTGAGGAGATGGTATTTGACCCAAAGTCCCTGGTTCTTGCTGATCATTCACCAGTAATCATCCACAATCAGAGCATAGTGCAGGGGGGCTCTTACAGATATCTGGGCATTCATGCTGATTAAAATCTGGGGTGGAGGACCCATGTGGAGGTTATCTGTACCAAAATAAAGCACAGGCTGCACTTCCTGAGAAGGCTGAGAACCTTTGGTGTGACCCAGGAAGTGCAACTGCTTTTTTATCATGCTGTGGTGGAAAGCATACTGTGCTACAGGATTTCAGCATGGTTTGGAAACCTGCCAGTCCAGGCCAAGGCCCAAATTCTCAGACTAATACAGACAGCCATGAAGATCATGGGAGTCCACCAACATTCCAGTCTTCAAGATATTTTCCAATAAACCATAATTAAACACGCACAGAAAATTATCACAGCTCCAACCCGTGTTCTCTAGCCTGAATATGAGCTCCTCCCTTCAGGCAGACACTAGACTAGCAAGCACAACCAGTTTAAAAACTTTTTTTCCCCCTATCTTTTAAGGCCCTTAACCCCACCTAGGCAGGAAAGTGGAGATGCCTTGTTGTTTTATTTATATATTGCTTAAGTGTCGCTCCTCACTGTATTATTGTAGTATTCCGGTTGGTATGATGATGTGAATGGGCATGCACAATTGAATGAAGGAAGTTCAACAGCTCCACAGTTGTTGCCATTTTATGAAGACACTAAAGTCCCCAACAAATTTCCAACTGTGACAATAATGGTTTATCTTATCTTGCACAAAGTAAACAAAACAACTCAACAGGTATGTATGGATTGGATATACTAAAGTAAAATGCTTTCATATTCCACTTGAATAGTTAAGTGGTGGTTAAAACACAGTTGAGTGAGTCAAGTGTACTGGTGCCAATGACAGCAGCCTGCTCCTTTTTACTTCAGACTATTTTAAGGTTTGTTTTTTTTTTTTGTTTGTTTGTTTGTTTGTTTGTTTTTGCAGACGAGAACAGTCTTAACTGAAATTCTTATTTCTTCAAATTCTGATGGCAGCTGGTTGGTAGCAAAGATTTTTTATGAAAAGTACAGAGCTCAGCTAATATCAAATCAAGTTTCACCTGCTTGCTGAAGTATGCCCAGCTTCCCAACATGCCAACTGGACTTCCATTACTGTACAGCAAAAGGTAACATAACCATGTAGGACTGATCAGTACTTTTTTAACCACGAAGCTGCTCTCAAAAACAAGTGGTCATGTGCAAACGTCTGAATTACAGTGCCTGGATGCAAGCTCTGTCCAGACAAGTTTTTGTTTTGGGTTTTTTTTTTTTTCCCAGGTTGAAACCCGCCCTCAGTCCTAAGATCTGCTGGGATTGGCTGCAGTAGCCTCTGCTGCCATGTTGGAGCAGTTAAAAAAATGACAGCGAGATAAGATCAGATAAATCTGGTTAAACTGTTCTGAGGAAAGGCTGTTCATGGGACGGACTAACTTTTGCATAATGCTGCTGTTTTTCTGGTAATTGATTTCAGCTGGATCCTACCATTAAATTGAGGTATATTAAGAGGAATCAGTGGCGATTTCCGTCAAAGGATCTTCCTGACTCCTCATCAACACCAGTGAGTCATATATGTGAATTTGATCATCTAAGACATCAACCATTGGACTGTAAAAGATTAAAGACTAAGACACTTTAATATAATTCATTCAAATTTGTGCCTACTATGTTGAGTTTTATGTCAGGTTTTACCAGCTATTCACAAGTAATCTAATGTATGCTGAGGATGTTAATTATTTAAATTTTTTTCAACCTTCCAGGTTACGATGGTAGATTACAACGTGACCGTATCCACAGCCAATATTCCCTATGCCACTACTTTAAGCAGTGTGTCCATGAAGCTTGTGGGCACAGATGGAGAGAGTGACCGCACATGGCTTCTAAGTTTTAAATGGCTTCTATCTTTCTTAAGAGGAGCAGTAAGTTTGAAATATTCCTCACTAAGATTACAAACCTTGCATGGTTTTTCTATCAGCATATGAAATAACAATTTCATAAACAAATTCATGTTTTTCCAAACTCCTTCTGCCATTGCTTCAGGTGTCAAGCTTCACTGTGTCCTGCCCGGCCTCACTTGGAAAGCTGGTTCTGATAGAGCTAGACAAACAGCGTCTTCCATTTATCCCAGAAGATTCCTGGTTCCCTGCAAAGGTGGAAGTGAAATCCCCCGAGGGGGAAACCTACCACTTTCCCATCTACCGTTGGATCACTGACAATGAGGTGCACCGCTTCAGGGAAGGGACAGGTTAGTGAAAACCTGTTTGTCTGACAACCTGTCTGCTGTTCACTGACAAAAAAAGATGTAAAACAGAGAGGTTAAACAGCAAATTTATGCCAGTGTACTGTATATACGAGTAATTATAAAACATTGTTGATGTTCTTGTTTTTCTTTTCAGCTCTGAAAGTCTTTGATGATAACCACCATCTTGGCCAGTATTCTCGGGAGCAGGAGTTGAACCAGCGAGCACAAGACTATGTGTGAGCGAGCAGTTTGAGTACATTTTAGTATTTAAGTGTGAACCATTATATGACTCTGGGAACTCTGCTGTAGTTCATTATATAGCATTACAATATAATGTTTGTTGTAATATTGAACACATGAATGTTTGCGAAGTATATTAAGCTGACATAGTCTAAAGTGCAGATATAGCTTCTCTGGTCAAAGTTCCTAATGACTCTACTTGAACTAAAATGTTAACATTACTGCCCCTGACTTCTTTCTCCCAGCTGGGATGTCTATGCTGAGGGAATACCCCACATCATAAAGGCAGAAAGCCCATCTTCTCTGCCTTCTGAGGTCCGGTTCTCCTTCACCAAGTCAACTGAATTTGCCTACACTGCAAAAGCGAGGTAAAGTGCTCAAACTCTGTCTGATATTTATTTATGTTTTAACCTACCTGCTTGTCAAAGTTAGTTTAAGACTCAATGAAAAAGGTTGTTTTTGTATTTCTAGCTTGACAGAGTTGAACCTGAAGGGACTTGATGATTGCACAGAGAGATGGGATGATCTTGATACTATAAACCGCGTGTTCTGCTGCAAACGTACAGCTATTTCAGGTGGTGTGCTATCACAATAATTAATGGAATATGCTTGCATGTATTACATATGCTCAGCTGGATGTGTTAGGACATTCAATCGCATTCCTCAAAAATATTCAAATGTTCAAATGTCCGCTTGTTAGATTTGTCACGTTTTCTTCGAATTGTAGGGTCTCAAAAAAAAAGTCAATGTAATTCATACATAAACAAAGTCCAAACACATGAAGTTCACCTCTTCTCTGTTCTTTTTCCAGAGTATGTCCAGCAACATTGGAAGGAGGATGCTCTCTTTGCCTACCAGTTTCTAAATGGTGTCAATCCCATGTTGATTCGACGCTGCACAGTCCTACCCAGAAACTTTCCTGTCACTGATGACATGGTCTGCCTCCATGGTCAGGGTAGCTTGGGAGATGAAATGAAGGTGAGTGTTCTAACCTCAGGAACAGGACCATGTTTACTTCCTGATTGCTCACTTTTTTCAAAATGTACAGTTTATTTTAGGAATATCTTATCCTTGTTTTCAATTTCAACAGAAAGGCAACATATTCCTGTGTGACTACAAGAATTTCGATGGACTTAAAGCGAACACCATCAATGGAAAGAAGCAGTACTTGATGGCTCCCCTCATTCTGCTCCACAAAACACCTGAACACAAACTGATGCCAATCGCTATTCAGGTGAGTTTAGCACTCAAATATAACCAATACTAAAGCCGCAAGTATTTGTTATATTGTTAGTGTTGGATCAAATGGGATGAATTAACCATGACCCTCTATCTTTCCCTGTAGCTGAAGCAGACTCCAGCAGATGACAATCCAATCTTTTTACCTACTGATTCTGAGTATGACTGGTTGATCGCCAAGATTTTTGTGCGAAGTACAGATTTTAATGAACATCAACTCAATGTTCACCTGCTGCGGACTCACCTACTGGCTGAAGTTTTTGCAGTGTCACTTCTGCGCAACCTGCCAATGGTGCATCCACTGTACAAGGTAACTCAATGGGATGCCATTTGTTGATTTTCCTATGTATCAAATCTGATGAACTGCAATTCTTTTGTCTTACATACATGTAAATATTTCACAATGCAGTGTGCTACAGTATGGAAAGCAAATAATATTGGTACTAACAGAATTCCTTCTTTCTCTCAGCTCCTCGTCCCTCACACTCGATATACTCTACAGATCAACCTCTTAGCTCGAATCCGTCTGATATCCGAGAGTGGAGTTTTCACACAAGTAAGTCCACCACCTTCAGGAAACCATTACCAAATCAATGCCTTTTTTCTTGTAATATCATCAACTCTGTTTGACTTGACTACTCTCTAGTTCACATCCTCTGGTGGAGAGGCCATGGCAACGATCCTGAAGAGATCACTGGCCTCAGTGACCTACAGCTCTCTCTGCATACCAGATGACATCACTGAGCGTGGGCTGCAGAATGTGCCAAACTTCTACTACAGGGATGATGGACTCCAGCTTTGGGATATCATCAACAGGTGCTGTACACAGTTTCTATACTGCGTTATCTTTTTACAGCATAAGAAGGTAGGTTATATTTAAAGCCCTGCAAGTGTTAGAACAACCTTAAAATCTCTCCAGTGTTCCATTTGAAGTTGTGCTGTCCAATGTGTCCACTATGTCAAGCATTGCAGCACCTTCTCTGAAAAGATAATTCTCTGATATATTTTGCTGAAGTGATGACTGCTAAATTCTCTCACAAGGATTTTCCTCACATTAGTTTTAAATAAAAATGTATAACTCAAGGAGAGCTGTGTTTTACGTTTATCCATATTTTCAAAAGGTTTGTGAAGGGGGTTCTAAGCTACTACTATAAAACTGATGCTGAAGTCCAGAAAGACTCTGAACTGCAGAAGTGGATTCTGGACATTTTTGAACACGGATTCCTTTCCCAACCAGACAAAGGTGAGATTAAAATATATTTAGGATTAATACTGTTTAAGAGCACAACTAATCATCACAGAATAACACAAAGTCAGTTCGACTTCAGGGACATCAGCCTGTCTATTCAGGAAGCAATAGTCATCATGACCCATACTTTGGTCAAAATTGAGGCGGCAACTTGACAACGTGAGAGGTGCAATGGAAAGTGAAACGCAAGACAGCTTTCACAAAAAAAAGTTGTGCCTGTGGTGGTCCCAGACAAGACAAGACAATTTCTCACTCCTTATCTTTGACTTACTCTTCTCTAGTTTTGTGTTGTGCTTATGGCCTTGTCCCCACTGGTAGTACCCCACTTTCTTTACAGATGAGAGAGAGAGTTCACACTGAGCATGAGACAGGCCTAAAAGTGTCGGGACAATATGTTGTGACTGCCTGTGAAATCATGGAGAGACATATCCATCGAGGGTCACACAGACCTTCATGTCATCACAATGCTATCCCATGGTGATTGTGAATACAGCCCTGAATGGGTTGATGAAATTGTTTGCCATTGTCTTTCATTATATTATTTTGTATCAAACTGAAATCAGACCTAAAATAGGTGACAAAATTTTTCACTAATGGAGTTTATTCTCTCTAATTCTCAGGAATTCCTCAGAGGTTTACAACTGTGGCAGAGCTGATCAAGTTTGTCACTATGGTCATCTTCACTTGCTCAGCCCAACACTCAGCTGTGAACACTGGACAGGCGAGTCCTTTCTATTTCATGGGATGATCAGATGACAGTCTTAAAATTTTTCTCTGAACTGAAAATGACCTTGAGTATGAACTTTTATGCAGATGTAAGGCTTTGCAAACAGAAAGTCCCTGAGGCTCTGAGTTACTTTTCTCTGAACAAATGTTAACGTCATGGTGGAAAAGCCAGGGTTCTCTTAAGGTCATGAGAATTCATCAGTCTGGGCCAAAGTAGTGAACTGAAAGAGCAACTGAGTCAGACATGCAGCTGCTTTTAAAAGTTATTTTTTAATAGAATATAATTATTCTTATCAAGGGCAGCACAGTATAGTGGTTAGCACTGCCAACCCACAATAAGAAACTTGTGGGTTTGGTTCCCAGCCTGGAGCCTTCCAGTGTGGAGTTTGCATGTTCTCCCCGTGCCTGCGTGGGTTTCCTCCAGGTACTCAGGTTTCCTCCGACCGTCCAAAGACATCATGTTTAGGTTAACTGGTGACTCTACATTGTCTGTAGGTGTGACTGTGAGTGGTTGTTACTCTCTGTTCCTCTGTATATATGTTGGCCCTGTGATGGACTGGTGACCTTTCCAGGGTGTACCCTCTCCCAGTATGAGTTGCAATTGGCTCCAGCACCCCGTGACCCAGAAATGGATAAGCGGTTCAAGCTCAATGAATTAATGTTCTTCTCAAAACATGACAGAATGATCAGAGTTTTATTGTATGCTCCAAAGCATATTAACCAGTTAGCCAATAATGATCTGTTGTCTGTAGTATGACTATGGTGGCTGGATGCCCAACACACCTACGTCACTACAACTCCCCCCACCAACCACAAAGGGGACAACAGATGAGACCAGGATGCTGCAGACTCTCCCTGATGTTAATGCAACAGTTCAGGGCATGGCCAGCTTGTGGCTACTGAGCAAACCATCATCTGACTTTGTAAGTACTTCAGACTTGAAGATGAAATGAATCCAAACATTACATAATTGCTTATAAAAATAAAGCTTCTGTAATGCATCACTAATTATCAGGTCGCGCTTGGTCAGTACCCTGAGGAGCATTTCAGTGAGGAGGTTCCCCGCAAGCTGATCAAGGATTTCCAAGGAGAACTTGGAGTGCTGAGTGCAGCCATCAAAATCAGGAACCAGAGTCTGGAAATCCCATACACATACATGGACCCAGCAGAGTTTGAAAATAGTGTTGCCATTTGAATGTGAGAAGGTGTGTCCTCCTCAGCTGTTGGTCAAATTAAAATGATCAAAAGAATTATGTTTATATCTATTGAAAACTATTTTAAATACTAGCTTTTGATCAAGCTTTTGCCATTAAACTTAATGTGATTCAGGTTTGAAAGGAAATATGAAACATTTAAATCATTAAATCATTGCTCACATTTCACTGTAAGCCACTCCCGCAAATAGTTGAAAACATGTATTGAATCTAAATTAATTTTATTAATTATTTTGAGATTAAAGCCTGAATTCTTTTCATTTTGACCTGAAGGTGGGACTGTTAGTAGATTAGCATAATTTCTTCACAGCAAGAAGGCTGTGGGTGCAAGTGCTGGACCCTTTTTGTGTGGAGTTTGAAAGTTCTTTCTGTTCTCTCCGTCCTGCTGGGTACTTTGGCTTTCTCCCACAGTCCAAAGACAATGTTTAGGTTAGTTGGTGACTCTAAATTACTTGCAGCATATACATATCTGTGAAAGTTAATCATAGAATGGTTGTTGGTCTTGTCCTGTGACTGGCAGCCTGACCAGGATGTACCCTGTTCTCACCCACAGTCAGCAAAGATTGGCTCCATCACTGAAATAAGATAAAATGAACAATTAATCAATATTAAGATGGGAGTGAGGGTGGATGGATGATATGTGCATAGAATGATTGATATTTTGATAAAATTGATGAAACCTAGAGTGGGCCACTGTCATTATTGTGTATTTTTACAATTTAGTTCGCTAAATTTAGATGGAAAAACCTCTTACTTTGTCTCATGAGGCTCTCTTCTCTTTCTGCAAAACTATAGAGTTCACCTTCTTGCCATCAACTAGGTGACCTTAGACACAGGGACAAGCTTTTGGAGGAGGGGAAACCAGCACTGCAGGAAGCAGAATTTGACAGCTGCCCTCATCCTAATCCACAAAACATGGGATGATAAATTGATGCCACTTGATGAAACTAGTTGACACTTGAGCAAAGCATTAATACGCCAGGATCCAACAAACAGAAATATCAGTGGAAGGATCTTTTTATAATATTTACTTCGACCAAATATGTTTCCATTTTTCTTAAAGCAGGGATGACTGAGTTAGTTTATTTGACGAAGGACGGTGGATTAATGGGCTTGTGAAATGTTTTAACTTTTATAGCACCACCATGTGGACTCCCTTCGCACCTCCTCTGTAAGGAGCCTGTAGGGAATTGTCCACTTATATTTTAGTTGATATTTGTAAAGTTTCATCATGCTCCTGAGGACACTAGGCTTAAGTATGGATCTGGATATACTGCGGTATAATGCCTTTTACATTTCACACAAATAATGGTCGTTACAAAGGAGAATAGGTCAAGCATCATTATCAAATGTAACAAGTGTATAATTCAGTATTACATGTTATCTTATCGTTTAGGACAACTGGTTAAAAACCAAAAAGCGGTGGTGGTGGTGGGGGGTTGCTTTTTAACCTTTCAACCATGAATGTATACAGTACAGGCCAAAAGTTTGGACACAATTTCCTATTAATTTGAACGAGAAGGTGTGCTGTACTTTTGGCCTGTACCGTATATAAAAAAAGAAAAACAAAAATTGATTATAATCGCAGATATTCCTTATCATGGTCCTGGCTGGCCAAGTCAGCTGTGTAACCGTGAGCTTGTTATTCCATCAGCTTAAATTTTCCTAGCAATTTCTATATATATTCCTTCACCCATACCAGGAGTTTTCTTTGTGAGAAAATTATTTACTGAATGTGCTTGTGGTGATGATATTCGTCTGCAATGTATGTTTTTTCATATAGACAGAGCGCATTTGAACCCCGCCCAAACCGGAGGGGAAAAATTAAGAGCTCTCCATTGACTTTGTATTATGTTAAGGTGTCTCTTGTCATTGTCCGTGTGCCAGCAAACACAAACAAATGTTCCAAAACTGCTGTGTGATAGAGTTAACTCCTAACAGGTTAAAGAACCCTGATCTAAGTTTTTAGAAGCTGCCAAACATAAAAAATGTGCCTTTAAGACGAGAGAATTTGATACAGGCAGTAAGACGAGAGGCTCCGCTGTGGCATATACATCAGCCTTGAAGACTGGGCAGTCAGAGTATACCCCGAAAGCCACGCCCACCGGAGGGGAAAACAATCGGCGGCACAATTTAAAAAACACTATCCATTGGTTATCTTAAAACATAATTTCAACATGTCAAATTATTGTTTTAACACGCCAGCTGTACTCCAGAAAAAAGGTACAATTGAAAACTCACATATGTGGGTATCTCTCGATGTCACATCTGTTTGAGAAATTATCCCACTGAAAGGCCGGAGGTGACATCGACATTTATAACTACCTGATGGAGTCCTCTGGTAAGATCATAATTTAACCTAATAGCGACAAAAAAAAAATAATAATAATAAAAAAAAGTTAGGCTACATCCACATGACTACATCATCATTTTAAAGTAGCTTTTTATAACCCAACCGCATCTGCCCCACTTTATGTGGTTAAAGTGTAGTTGGTGGATGTATGTTAGCCTTGGTTAACTTCAGCTACTAACCCTAACCCTCGCCAATTCAGTGATCTTAACTTAGAGTTAAAATAATTATTGAACATGGCTGTATTATCTTTTCATTAGCTTTATAAAATTTAACATTACATCCCTTATGTTACAAAATATTCTAATAAAAGCTCGGCATGAGAAGAGTATCCTGTGAGGGCCAATTATTTATCTTCCTTTTTGAACTGTCTCAGATTAATGAAGCCTAAGTACATGACAGACAAGTTATTTTTCTTTCATGCAATTCTTGCAGTCTGCCTTCACTGGCACTGACCTTCTGTGTCCACTACAAATATGCTGATGAGTTTTTTGAACCAATGGATCAAACACTGATAATAATATAGTTTTTTTTTGTACTTGGTGAATTATTTGTATTTACCTTACAACTGAAATGATTAAATTTCTGCATTCTTTTGTAGGAAAGACAGGCTTTTGTCATCACACTACAGCTGTTTATGATGAATATATCAGATCTAGTAAATAAGGTGAGATTTTAGCGAAATGGTTTCTTATTTAATGCACTAGGTCTTACATCCCACTGTGGTTTCCAGGATTTGCCCAACGACATGTTCAGCAATAGATGTCCAACAATCGGTCATCAGAGGTGAGTAATACTGAATGGACCTTCCCATTCAATGGATGAGTATAAAGCGAAATCAGTGGTGATTGCCCTCAGATGAACTTCCTATCTCCTCATCAACATTTGATCCTTTAAGTGGCCAACAATTGGACTAAAAAGGTCAATTCAATTTAGTTCACTATACATTTTGCCTGTGATCTTGGTTTTTATATCAGGTTTTATAATCTGTTGGCAAGTAACCCAGTCAGTGCTGAGAATGTTAATAGTTTTTCCTTTCTTTTCAGTATGACAATGGTAGAGTACAAAGTGACGGTATTCACAACCAATGTTGCCACTTCCACCACTTTCAGCAATGTGTTCATTAAGCTCGTGGGCACATGGCTTTTAAGCCTTAAAGGGGTTGCCTCTTTCTACAGAGGAGCAGTAAGTTTTGAATATTGCTGACTATGATGACATGTATTGCTTGATTTTCCTATCGACACAGTTGATTAAAATTTAGAAAGGCTGATCTGAACCCTTGCAAAGACACACTCAGCTGTATAACAAGATATTTACACAACTCAAGAAGACCAAAGTATCAAACCTTCTATATTCAGTAATGGTATAGACACTATTTGGATATTACAGCATTGAGGTTATCAAATTCACTTTAACCCCATCACATGTATAAATTTTTCCAAACTCCTTCTGTCATTGCTTCAGGTGCAAGCTTCACTGCGTCCTGCCCGGCTTCTCTTGGAAAGCTGGTTCTGATAGAGCTAGACAAACAGCATCTTCCATTTTTCCCAGCATATTCCCGGTTACCTGCAGAGGTGGAAGTGAAATCTCCCGAGGGGGAAACCTACCACTTTCCCATCTACCGTTGGATCAAATCAAATCAAATCAAATCAAATCAGATTTATTTGTATAGCGCCAAATCATAACAAAGTTACATCAAGGCACTTTACATATAGAGCAGGTCTAGACCAAACTCTTTATAAATTTATTTAAAGAGACCCAACAGATCCCCCGATGAGCAAGCACTTGGCAACAGTGGCAAGGAAAAACTTCCTTTAAGAGGCAGAAACCTCGAGCAGAACCAGGCTCAGGGGGGGCGGCCATCTGCCTCGACCGGTTGGGTTGAGAGGGAGAGAGAGAGAGAGAGAGAGAGAGACAGGCAGGCAGGCATTGGAGGGGGGGGGGGTGTAGGCAGGAACATGTTGTTGCATGAAGTTCATGGAGTTGAGCTGTAATACAGAATTCATGCTATATGGGACCAGCAGGTGTTGCAGGAACATGAGATGGAGATGAGTCACCACCTGCAGGATGAGGACAGGGAGAGAGAGGAGAGGAACTGGGAGAGACAGAGACTTTGGCAGAACATGGTTAGTAAATGTAGTATAAATGCTTAGAACTGGGTGAAACAGTTTTTTTGTTTTTTGTTTTTTTTTTAAGAAAGATGGTTTTTATCAGCGCATGCAAGGAGGGAGTTAGAGAGAAAGAGAGAGAGAGGGTGACAGGGAGAGACAGAGAGCGAGAGAGAGAGAGAGAGAGAGAGAGAGAGAAGCTCAGTCCTTCCCCCAGCAGCCTAGGCCTATAGCAGCATACCTAAAGAGTAAAGGACTTTTTAACTGTACGCTCTGTCATACAGGAAAGTTTTAAGCCTGGTCTTGAAAGTTACTAAAGAGTCCGCCCCCCGGACCGATGCTGGGAGTTGGTTCCATAGAAGAGGAGCCTGATAACTGAACGATCTGCCTCCAGATTTACTCTTGGAGACTCTAGGAACCACAAGTAAACCTCCATCTAGAGAGCGGAGTGGCCTGCTAGGACAGTAAGGAACTATGAGCTCTCTGAGATACGATGGAGCTTGGCCATTAAGAGCTTTATACGTTAAAAGAAGGATTTTGAATTCTACTCTATATTTTACTGGCAGCCAATGAAGAGCAGCTAACACGGGAGAGATGTGATCTCTTTTCTTAGTTCCTGTTAATATTCGTGCAGCAGCGTTCTGAATTAACTGAAGGCCTTTTAGAGATTTGTTTGGACATCCAGATAGTAATGAGTTACAGTAGTCCAGCCTAGAAGTTACAAATGCATGGACTAGTTTTTCTGCATCATCCTGAGAAAGGATGTTTCTGATTTTCCTAATGTTTCTCAGGTGGAAGAAAGCTGCCCGACTAACTTGTTTTATGTGAGGGACAAAGGACATGTCCTGGTCAAAAATTACTCCAAGGTTTCTTACAGTGGAGCTGGAGGACAAAGTAATGCCGTCCAAACTGATGAGATGATTAGATAGTATTTTTCTGAGGTGCTTAGGACCGAGTACAATAACTTCTGTTTTGTCAGAGTTGAGAAGTAAAAAATTTCCAGTCATCCAAACTTTAATGTCTTCAAGACATGCCTGCAGTCTGACTATCTGACTGACTTCATTTGGCTTCATTGATAGGTACAGCTGAGTATCGTCTGCGTAGCAGTGGAAATTGATGCTGTGTTTCCTGATAATGTTGCCTAGAGGAAGCAGATAAAGCGTAAAGAGGATTGGTCCAAGTACCGAACCCTGCGGGACTCCATGACTGACTACAGTACATGAGGAGGAGCTGTTGTTTACATGAACAAACTGATGTCTATCTGATAAGTAGGATTTGAACCACTTTAGTGCAGTTCCTTTAATTCCAATTTCATGTTCCAGTCTCTGTAGTAAAATATTATGATCTATGGTGTCGAATGCAGCACTAAGATCTAGAAGGAGAAGTATGGAGGCTGATCCATTGTCTGAGGCCATTAGAATGTCATTGGAGACTTTAACCAGCGCTGTTTCTGTGCTATGATGGGCTCTAAATCCTGACTGAAACTCTTCAAACAAACTGTTCCCATCCAGATGCTCGTGTAGTTGTTTTGCTACAGCTTTCTCAATGATTTTAGAAATAAATGGAAGGTTCGATATGGGTCTATAGTTTGCCAAAACATCTGGATCAAGATCAAGAGGCGCCGCAGCTGATTCAGCAGTTGCCTTCTTCAGAAGGGGATTTTTATCTAACGTAGGCAAGAGCTGATAAATTCTTTCTCTGATCGTGAGAATTTTGTCTGAAAAAAAACTAATAAAATCATTACTGCTTAGAGCTAAGGGGATCACTGGTTCAACTGAGCTATGGCTCTCTGTCAGCCTGGCTACAGTGCTGAAGAGAAACCTGGGGTTGTTCTTGTTTTCTTCTATGAGTGCTGAGTAATATGAACTTCTAGCACTGCGGAGAGCTTTTTTATACGTTTTTAGGCTATCTTTCCAGGCTCAGTGAGACTCTTCTGACTTACTGGAACGCCAGTTTCTTTCTAATTTCCTTGATGTCTGCTTCAAGGTACGGATTTGGTAACTATACCAGGGAGCCATCCTCCTCAGATTGAATACTTTCTTTTTGAGAGGGGCGGCATTATCAAGATTCGAACGCAGTGTGGCCATAGTGCTAGTCACAAGGTCATCAACCTGCGTATGGGAGAAATCCTCATTTAAATTTAGATATGGCATTGTTGGGAATGATGACCAAATGTTCTCTTTAAATTTAACCACAGCAGCTTCAGATAAACATCTTCTATAGCTGAATTTATTCCTCAATGCTGTGGAGCCCATTAAAGTAAACTCAAATGTAATAAGGTAATGGTCAGACAGGAGAGAATTTTGGGGAAGAATTGTTAGCTTGTCAATTTCAATGCCATAAGTTAGAACAAGATCAAGGATATGATTGTAAAAGTGAGTGGGTTCATTCACGTGCTGGGAAAAGCCAATTGAGTCTAGTAGGGAAAGAAACCCAGAACTAAGGCTGTCGCTTTCGACATCAACATGTATATTGAAATCTCCCAGAATAATGATTTTATCTGTACTAAGTACTAACTCTGATAGGAATTCTGAGTACGGACCAGGTGGACGGTATACTGTAACTAACAGAACTGGTTTTTCACCTTTCCAGTCTGAGTGGGAGAGACTAAGAGTGAGGCTTTCAAAAGACCTGCAGCCAGATTTTGGTCTGGGGTTGATTAATAGGTTTGACTGAAATATTGCAGCCACCCCACCTCCTCGACCTGTGGTACGAGGGATATGAAAGTTAACATGAGTTGGGGGTGTAGCTTCATTAATGCTAACATACTCATCCTGCTGCAGCCACGTTTCAGTTATACAAAATAAATCAATATGGTGATCAGCTATGAGATCGTTAACTAGTAGAGATTTTGATGATAATGATCGAATGTTCAACAGTCCACATTTGATCGCAGTGTTATTTGAGACTAAATTTGTGGCTGTTTTAATTACAGTTAGGTTTTTGTTTTTAGCTCCTCTTTTGTTTAATTTGGGTTTATTAACTTTTCTAAATTTAGGTCGTCGGGGGACAGACACGGTTTCTATAGACCTAAACATAGACAGAGACTCTATTCTATTCTCGGCAGATGACCGCTCTGACTGAGGCGCAGAGGCGCGTGTTAAGCTGCGGCTCTGCCTCCGGGTCTCGACCCGGGATTGTCAGGGTTTTGGATTTCTAATAAAATCGGCCATATTTCTAGAAATGAGAGCGGCCCCGTCCACGGTGGGATGGACACCATCTCTCCTAATTAGACCAGGTCTCCCCCAGAAAGACGTCCAGTTATCTATGTAGCCCACGTTGTTTTCGGGACACCACCTCGACAGCCAGCGGTTAAATGACGACATGCGGCTGTACATGTCATCACTGGTCCGATTGGGGAGGGGGCCGTAGAAAACTACAGTGTCCGACATCGTTTTAGCAAAAGTACACACCGATTCCACATTCATTTTTGTGACTTCCGACTGGCGAAGTCGGGTGTCGTTACTGCCGACGTGAACTACAATATTAGCATATTTACGTTTACCCTTAGCCAGCAGTTTCAGATAAGACTGGATGTCGCCTGCTCTGGCCCCCGGGATACACTTCACTATGGCCGCCGGTGTCGCTAACTTCACGTTCCTCAGAATAGAATCACCAATCACTAGAGTCGGCTTTTCAGCGGGTGTGTCGCTGAGAGGGGAGAACCTGTTGGAAACGTGAACTGGTCGGTGGTGAACCGGGGGCTGCTGCCTACGACTATGCCTCTTGTCTCGGACAGTCACCCAGCCGCCCTGACTAGATCCCGGCTGCTCGGGAGCCACTGGGGGGGAGGAAACTATCTTAGCTGCCGTATGAGCTCGTCTAGGTTGGTCCGCACCGGCTACAGGGGGGGGGCTAACTACACTAGCATAAGTTGGGCTAGCTAAAGTGCGGAGCCGGGATTCTAACTCATTAATCTTCGCCTCCATTTCTACCATCATCCTACATCTATGACAAGAGGTGCTATCATAAAAGGAGGCAGAAGAATAACTACACATGAGGCACAGAGAACAGGAGAGGAGAGGAGGAGGAGAAGGAGGAACAGAGAGTGGAGACAGAGAGCTAGAGGACATTGCTAATCGGGTAGTTTGATTAGCGGAGGAACAGAAACGGTTATAAACTTTGGAGAAAGGGGAGATATTGACTTCTAAAACCTGGTGTTGGTGTGAAAATAATTTTCTGCCTGATTACTCGAGTGAATTAGGAAATAATAGCAGAAGAACAGTGGAAACAACACAAGCACAATAGAGAGCACAACCGCCAGTGACCGGCATCACTGACAATGAGGTGCAATGCTTCATGGAATGGAGAGGTTCGTGAAAACTTGCTTGTCTGACAACCTGTGTGCTGTTCACTGACAACAAAAGATGTAAAACACAGAGTAAGAAAGCTAAAGAGCAAATTCATGCCAGTGTACTGTATATATGAGTGATTATAAAACATTGTTCATGTTGTTTTTTTTTTTCAACTCTGATAGTCTTTGATGATAACCACCATCTTGGCCAGTATTCTCGGGAGCAGGAGCTGAACCAGCGAGCAGAAGACTTTGTGTGAGAGATCACAGTTTGAATACATTTTAGTACTGAAGCTAACATATATCCAAATGTCCACCCAAAGTTTGGTTGGATGTATTTATGATATAATGGTATATTAACCATCATAGGACTCTGTGAACTCTGCCATAGTTTATTATATTGCATTACAATATAATGTTTGTTGTAATATTGAACACATGAATGTTTGTGAAGTATATTAAGCTGACATAGTCTAAAGTGCAGATACACTGGTAGCTTCTCTGGTCAAAGTTCCTAATGACTCGAACTAAAATGTTAACATTACTGCCCCTGACTTCTTTCTCCCAGCTGGGATGTCTATGCTGAGGGAATACCCCACATCATGAAGGCAGAAAGCCCATCTTTGCCTTCTGAGGTCCGGTTCTCCTTCACCAAGTCAACTGAATTTGCATACACTCTAAGAAATAGGTAAAGTTCTGAAATTCTGTCAGATGGTTATTTATCTTTTAACATACCTGATTATCAAAGTTAGTTAAAGACTCAATGAAAAAAGTTTCTGTTTTAATTTTTCTAGCCTGACAGAGTTGAACCTGAAGTGACCTGAAGGGGCACAGAGAGATGGGATGATCTTGATACTATCAACTGCATATTCTGCTGCAAACAGACAACTGTTTCAAGTGCTGTGCTATCACAATGGGCAGCACGGAGGCATAGTGGCGTTTCTCTGTGGAGTTTGCATGTTCTCCCGTGCCTGCGTGGGTTTCCTCTGGTTATTCCAGTGTCCTCCCACCGTCCAAGGACATGCATGTTTGGGTTAACTGATGTCTCTAAACTGTGTGTTGGCCCTGGGATGGACTAGCGACCTGTCCAGGGTGTACCCCGCCCTCGCCCAATGTGAGCTGGGATTGGATTGAACACCCCCTGCAATCTGGTAGTAGAAGATGAATGAGTGTAATCCCAATAGTTAATAGAATACTTCACACTGCATATAAATTAGCATATACTCATCTGTATTCGTTACAACTTTCAACTACAGTCCACTACAATTCCTTGAAAAATATTTAAATATTTCTGTTCAGTAGATTAGGTTCTTTACTGGCCTTGTTAAATTAGTCATAACATATTTTCTTAACACGTCTCAACAAGTCTTAACACATGGAGTTCACATCTTCTCTGTTCTTTTTCCAGAGTATGTCCAGCAACATTGGAAGGAAGATGCTCTTTGCCTACCAGTTTCTAAATGGGGTCATTCCCATGTTGATTCAACGCTGCACAGTCCTACCCAAAAACTTTCCTGTCACTGATGACATGGTCTGCCTCCATGGTCAGGGTAGTTGGCAGATGAAATTAAGGTGATTGTTCTAATCAGGACCATGTTTACTTCCTGATTGCACTAAAATGCTCACTTTTTTCAAAATTTACAATTTATTTTAGGACTATCTTATCCTTGTTTTCAATTTCAACAGAAAGTCAACATATTCCTGTGTGACTACAAGAATTTAGATGGACTTAAAGCGAACACCATCATACTTGATGGCTCCCCTCATTCCGCTCCACAAAACACCTGAAGACAAACTGATGCCAATCGCTCTTCAGGTGAGTTTAGCACTCAAATATAACCAATACTAAAGCCGCAAGTATTGATTAAAGTGACTGATGCTTCAAGGAAAGGTGGGAAAATCAGGAAGCAGCAGGAGGCTGCTGTTATTGGATTTGTTGCAAGTATCAACTATCGTGGCTCATCTGTATTCTTTCTGCTGGTGTTGGATCAAATGGGATGAATTAACCATGACCCTCTATCTTTCCCTGTAGCTGAAGCAGACTCCAGCAGATGACAATCCAATCTTTTTACCTACTGATTCTGAGTATGACTGGTTGATCGCCAAGATTTTTGTGCGAAGTACAGATTTTAATGAACATCAACTCAATGTTCACCTGCTGCAGACTCACCTACTGGCTGAAGTTTTTGCAGTGTCACTTCTGCGCAACCTGCCAATAGTGCATCAACTGTACAAGGTAACCGAATGGGATGCCATTTGTTGATTTTCCTATCTATCAAATCTGATGAACTGCAATTCTTTTGTCTTACATACAATCCCCAGTTTAATTATGACCAGCAAAATTGAAAGTAGTTCCTCAAACTAAAATGCCTGACAGAATGAACGTAATATACAACTTTATTCTAATTTAGCATTTTGGTCTATAAGATAATGCAATGAGAATAATCATTAGCAAACAGCTACACTGAGCCATAGCTCAGTTGAACCAGTGATCCCCTTAGCTCTAAGCAGTAATGATTTTATTAGTTTTTTTTCAGACAAAATTCTCATGATCAGAGAAAGAATTTATCAGCTCTTGCCTACGTTAGATAAAAATCCCCTTCTGAAGACGGCAACTGCGCCTCTTTTACATCTGGAATCATTCTCACCTCTTAATCTCTCAGAGCTAGCTTCTATAGTTTCATCATCCAGACCGTCAACCTGTCTATTAGACCCAGGACCTACTAGCCTCTTTAAAGAGATCTTTTATGTAATTGAGCCGTTCATTCTAGATTTGGTTAATCTGACTTTATTTCTGGGTTATGTACCTCAGGCACTTAAGACTGCGGTCATCCAACCCCAGCTTAAAAAGCCTAATCTTGATCCAGATGTTTTGGCAAACTATAGACCCATATCGAACCTTCCATTTCTCTCTAAAATCATTGAGAAAGCTGTAGCAAAACAACTACACGAGCATCTGGGTGGGAACAGTTTGTTTGAAGAGTTTCAGTCAGGATTTAGAGCCCATCATAGCACAGAAACAGCGCTGGTAAAAGTCTCCAATGACATTCTAATGGCTTCAGACAATGGATCAGCCTCCATACTTCTCCTTCTAGATCTTAGTGCTGCATTCGATACCATAGATCATAATATTTTACTGCAGAGGCTGGAACAGGAAATTGGAATTAAAGGAACTGCACTAAAGTGGTTCAAATCCTACTTATCAGATAGACATCAGTTTGTTCATGTAAACAACAGCTCCTCCTCATGTACTGTAGTCAGTCATGGAGTCCCGCAGGGTTCGGTACTTGGACCAATCCTCTTTACTCTTTATCTGCTTCCTCTAGGCAACATTATCAGGAAACACAGCATCAATTTCCACTGCTACGCAGACGATACTCAGCTGTACCTATCAATGAAGCCAAATGAAGTCAGTCAGATAGTCAGACTGCAGGCATGTCTTGAAGACATTAAAGTCTGGATGACTGGAAATTTTTTACTTCTCAACTCTGACAAAACAGAAGTTATTGTGCTCGGTCCTAAGCACCTCAGAAAAATACTATCTAATCATCTCATCAGTCTGGATGGCATTACTTTGGGTTCCAGCTCCACTGTAAGAAACCTTGGAGTAATTTTTGACCAGGACATGTCCTTTGTCCCTCACATAAAACAAGTTAGTCGGGCAGCTTTCTTCCACCTGAGAAACATTAGGAAAATCAGAAACATCCTTTCTCAGGATGATGCAGAAAAACTAGTCCATGCATTTGTAACTTCTAGGCTGGACTACTGTAACTCATTACTATCTGGATGTCCAAACAAATCTCTAAAAGGCCTTCAGTTAATTCAGAACGCTGCTGCACGAATATTAACAGGAACTAAGAAAAGAGATCACATCTCTCCCGTGTTAGCTGCTCTTCATTGGCTGCCAGTAAAATATAGAGTAGAATTCAAAATCCTTCTTTTAACGTATAAAGCTCTTAATGGCCTCTCTCTCTCCTTCTCTCTTTCTCCCTCTCTCTCTCTCTCTCTCTCTCTCTCTCTCTCTCTCTCTCTCTCTCTCTCCCACTCTCTCTCTCTCTCTCTCTCTCTCTCCCACTCTCCCACTCTCAACCCAACCGGTCGAGGCAGATGGCCGCCCCCCCTGAGCCTGTTTCTGCTCGAGATTTCTGCCTCTTAAAGGAAGTTTTTCCTTGCCACTGTTGCCAAGTGCTTGCTCATCGGGGGATCTGTTGGGTCTCTTTAAATAAATTTATAAAGAGTTTGGTCTAGACCTGCTCTATATGTAAAGTGCCTTGATGTAACTTTGTTATGATTTGGCGCTATACAAATAAATCTGATGTGATTTGATTTTTTGATTTTGCCCTTTAGGTTTCTCTTTTGTATGGTAGTTTATCTCAATTAGCCAAGCTGTTTGCTTCCCCTTTTTGTCCCAAATAAGCTGCCTGGAGGCAAAATTAAGATTTTATTTTTCGTATATCATCACAGGTCAGTGGCAGGACTTTGGAGGCGGCTTTGTGTGGAGACTCATCCAATAGCACACTCCAGAGCTTATTTGAGCAAACACAAATTTCATTAATTTACTCTGTGTGTGAATACTGATGAGATGCATTCACAGTGGTAATGTTGCTGTATTCTTTGTGAAAGTTTAATTCACTGCTGTAGTATCCAGAGGAAAGAAAATGTAAAAGGTGACAAGTTACTTGTTGGTTTATTGTACATCTATGGTTCTTTACTTTTGTGTTACTATAGAAAGCAGAATAAGACTGTGTTTTTATTTGAAGTAGTAAATATGACAGGTTGATTAACCTTAAATGTTTGTTGTTGCTTGCTCTCATTCACATGGTTTAATTAATAGCTGCAACTAAGTTACTGTGTATTTTTGGATTACTCACCTTTTTCCAGGTACACTGCCAGTCAGACACATGACTGAAGTATGAATAGAAAATTTATTTTTAAATATCTCTGAAAAATATAAAATATGCAGGAAATGTGACATCAAAGAGAAACCAGTCTAGCTTTCATTGGCCTGTACAGGGAGGCCAGTGCTATACCTCAGTGAACACAGGAGGGAATAAAGAACAGAGAAGGTGTGGAAGGATGGACAGGGGAAGGGAAACAGGTGGTGCTGGTAGGGGCTGGTGGAGTGAAGGATGCTGTACAAGTTAGACCATACATCCAAGTGGGCATTCCCTAAATATGATTGAGACCATCACCATACCCACCACCCTGTGTGTGGAGGTGTATGAAGTACAAAGCCCAGAGAGCCACCACAGCTATGTGGCACGCCGCACTCCACAAAAACAATTCCTTGTGTTGCTTGAATCTCTCCTAAATCCATCATGCACCTCCTTGGAACTTACTAACATTGTGAACACACTCACCCTTTTCAGACATTGTTTCAATTTTTCTTTGCGCATACACTCTCAGGTACTTTATTAGGAACACCACACAGCTGTCAGCTGCACATTAATTCTAAAAAATCTATTGCTCTACTTCATCCTAAAGGTTATTTACCAGATTTACATCTAGTGACTGGCTAGGCCATTGATGCTGATTGAACTCATTGCCATGTTGATGAAATCTGCTTTTGTTTTATGACAAGATGCATTACTGTGTTAGAAGTACCCATTACAAGATGGTCAATTGTGGCCTTAGAGGAGTACAGGTGTTCAGTAATAACACTCATATAAGCTGTGGCCCAAAGTGTACCAAGACAACATTTCCGACATGTACGCCCCACCAGCAAAAACCTGGAATGTTGAAACAAGGCAGGTTGGACATTGATTCATGCTCGTACCAAAATGTGACCCTACCGTCTGTGCACCTCAGTATAAATCAATATTAATTGGCACCATTCTGAAAAACAAAACAAACAAACAAACAAAAAACACTGTACACAGACTGTGTTTCACAAATAATTAAACAAATAGCACCACGAAGGTCCTTGAAGCCGCAATTTTTTGGCTCATTCTCATGTTTGATGTGAACATTAAGTGAAGCTACTGGCCTGTATGTGCGCTCATGCATTGCACTGCTGCCACATGACTGGCCAATTGTATAAACTGCATCAATAAGCAGGCATTTTCTAATCAAGTGCTTGGTGAGTGTAATGAAATCAGAATAGGTAACATTAGATAGAGACAGAAAGCAATGTCATACTCCAAAAGCCACACCCACCGGAGGGGAAAACAATCAGCGGCACAATTTAAAAAACACTGTCCATTAGTTAGCTTAAAACATTATTTCAACATGTCATATTAGTATTTTAACACGCTAGCTGTACCAGAGAAAGAATGAATGCAACGCAATGTCGATGTCCCTTCTGTTTGCCTTAATTTTTATGGAGAAATGATCCCACTGAATGGCCGGAGGTGACATACATCAACATTTACAACTACCCGATGGAGTCCCCCAGGAATATCATCATTTAACCTAATAGTGATAAAAAGTTAGGCTACATCATCATTTTAAAGTGAACTGTTTCACATCTGCCCCACTTTATGGGGTTAAAACGTAGTTGGTGGATGTACGTTAGCCCTGGTTAGCTTCAGCTGCTACAGTTAGCCTTCATCTTACTGCCTGTATCCACTTCTCTCGTCTTAAAGGCTAATTTTTTCTGTTCTAAAAACTTAGATCAGGGTTCTTTATCCTGTTAGCAGATCACCCTATCACACAGCAGCTTTTGGGCATTTGTTTGTGATTGCTGGCACATGGAGAGTGACAAGAGACACCTTCACACAATACAAAATCAATGGAGAGATACTGATTGTTTTCCCGTCCGGTGAGGACGGGGCTTAAATGCCTTCCTTTTCCTCCTGGGCTTGATTCTTGATTCATTAGCATGTTTTTAGGCATCTGTGGATGTTGTTGAGATGATTGTCCCTGTAAATATGAGGAAATACATGTCAAAACATTGCGTATAGTCTCATTCATCCAGGTCATAGTCATATCGTTAGCCTATCATTAGCCTAGTCATCAGTCAAACCAATGGGTTGGGAACTAATGAAGCCCCTTGGATAAGAGACGAAACGTCTTCTTACACAAATCTAAGTCGAGTTGATTTCGATTCAGTTGTTGGCCGGATTCAACAGCACCCCCCCCCCCATTGTCAAAATTCAACAGGGAAGTACAATATAATTTTCTGGCTACAAGCATCAGAAAAAAGGACATGATTTGTTTCATTACAGGTGAGTCAAATGTACTTTATTTACATACTGGTCTGGATAAATCTGAATTTGGTGAATGCACCTATGTATACAGATAACCTCTATATTCAGCCAATGCCCTTCATTATTATAGCATACAATATGCAAATATGTGCTTTGCAAGTTAAAAACAGGATTATACCATAACACATGAACATACACACTTTGTGCACTTTTAACACTGCCTTGCACTACACAAGGTTTCAATCTGCATAAATGTCCTTTAATCAAAGTTGAAATACTAACCATTTTGAAATCCAATTGATTTTCATGTGTCTATTAGCAAAACGTATAACCCACACAATGAATGGGATCATGGATTCTGAGTATGTACAGACAATTACATTTACAATAATACAATTTGTGGAAGCCTATAAAGTTGTTGGTGTTGTTGTCTTTATAACAAACTGCACTTAATAAAACAAAGCACATACTGTATAATCGAGTAACTGCTGATTTGCAAGTGTCGCAAATTGAACACTGATGCTGTTTGACATATTTCAAGTATCGGAAAAACATGACGGCAGAGTGTTGAAACAACTTTAGGAGGCATCAATAAAAGATTCTGGCAGACAAAAGTGCTCATCATTCAAACTCTCCTCTGCTAAAATGACATTTTGAAATACTGTGACAACAAAAGAAAAGAACTGTTTCAGTCAAAACTGCTATAGAACAGTAGCAATACCAAAAGATCAAAATGGACCAACAAAATTTTGCCTAAACTGGCTCTGACTCTGTAATCCAGATTAGCACCAAATGATGACAATTTATCTTTTATAACTTCAAAGAAATGTATACCACCTCTGGCATTTCAATGATTTAAACAATAACAAAATGCACCCCTTGCCGCACATTTTTGTATCAAGCAAATAAAAAGCAATGGCTTGTCTTTTAAAGGATCGATGTAGGAAAAAAGCAGGATTCTAAGTGAGGGAATGATCCTCTCTCCAAGAATAAATGAAGCCAGTGTCTGGCTGGAAGGCTGCCACGGCTGTGTTAGGTGGAGGAAATTTCCATGGTAAGCAGATACATGCAGGTTTCAGAGTAACAAGGTGATGGAGTGAGAGGGAGGATGAGAAGAGAGTATTTTTCAAATATTGTTCACAGGATTCCTTGGGGTTGGGGGGGTGAGGGTCTAGATTTGGCTAGAGATCTGTGAGAGCCCAGGCACAGTGAGGGGGCGTCACAACGGAGTCAGTTCTCTTTGCAAAGATGTTCCCCTCATTTTCTTTCTGCCTTTTTTTTTTCTCATCTTTGAGTTAGAGTCTCCTCAGATTGTGCTCCTCTGTGCAGGAGCCTTTCCTCAGGGTGATGTCGTCGACGGCCATCTCTCCGCTCCTGCCTCGCCCTCGCTCCCCCTTCAGGATCACCTAGTGAATGACATCACACTGCGGTAGTGCCATAGAGGAAAAAGTAGCATATATGCTACTTCATGGTAAAAGAAAACTAGCTGTATTCCCTTTCAAAGTCGACATCTTCCTTCAACTTTATCAGATCTATTCTTTTGAGATGCTCTGTTTTATTTTTTTATCATGAATACAAACATTTCTCATCTCTACTGTCAAAAATGTCTGCAGAAATTAAAATTCAATAGTTGTTGCATGGTTGAAACTTTATGGCGAGTTTATTGTATTGTACTTACGCTTTCAAGGCCTGTGCCCCATAATGTGATTTGGGTGTGTCTCCAGCCATTTCCACCTGTCCGGCCCCAGACTGCCGGACTGTACTGCTTTCCTTTCTTCACAAACACTTGCAGCATGCCCACGTGGTGGCCTGCCAGTTTGTGGCGGAATGACAGGCACAGGTTGCCATCGTTCCAGGGAGGGGTGAGCGGGAGGACGAGCCGAGCCCCTCGACCACTCCTCTTGTTTCCTATCTCAGGAATAGTAAGGTACCGTCCACCTGGGGGTTCCAGCCACAGACAGAGTATGAGGACAAATTTAAGTAGCGGAGCCATGTTCCATACTTCTTTAACCTGTAAGCCATTTAGTACGCACAAATCCCTCCCTCCATTTTAGCTGCTACAGTCTTATTCAGGGATTTGGATGGACTTTAAACATGTGAGACTATTAAGTCTGAGTCATACAGGCAAACCAACACATGGATTTTTACAACCTATAAATACAATTTTGAAGTGAGAATACAATGTAATTCAAGGCAAGCTCATGAACAACATTTTTGTGAAATAAATTTGTCATTATCTACCATCTCTCTCTCTCTCTCTGTCCATCTATTTATAATTAGGCTCAATTGTTAAAGAGTTAGTTCACAATAGGGAAAAGCTCATTTGTAATATCAACTCTCATTTGTTATGACAGAATAATCAGGATAATCCACTGACTTTACCGAGTGGTTGCTGTAAACACTGGAAGCGGCCAACAGCAATGTCAATGGATTGTCCTGAACCAACATTTTTCCAGAAGGCTGTGTTCTGTGTGAATTTCACCCTAAGTTGTGATTTCTTACTAATAGTTTGATCTTTTTGGGTGGCAAAAAAAACAAAACAAAACTACTGCTATCCAGGTAGATTAGGTGCAGTGATCTTTAAAAATGTATTGTATGTGAGGTTTTTGTGGGGTGTTAAATGACACAGGTTCCAATAAACTGTATAATCACTAGAAGTGATGCAATAAAAAATAGACGATTGAAACGAACTTGACCCACTTATGTTTCAATTCAAAATATAGCTGGATGCCTGTGGCTTTTTATTGAAATGAATTCATGCATTTGTCATTGATATTATGCAGTTTTAAAAATTTAAAGTTAAAGCGCTTCCGGGTAATAATGTTGATGCATTTTGATTATGGAGTGGATCTGTGTATGCTGGTTTTAACCACAGGGAGTCCAATAAGGGAGGCCACAGACGTTTACTGCATAAATTATGAGGTGCCTCCAAATCTGTGCCAATTCTTAAGAGCTGTTTGTGTTTCCCTTTGGCTGTCCATTAGAAGAATTTAAATTGACAATAGTTAGATGTTTCAAAATACCCTCAAGATGTCGATAAGGACTGACACACATATAAACGAGACATTATTAAAATGCTCTTAAAAAACATTAAAAACATTAACCCCGGTCTCCTGCAAACTGAAAGGATGCCTTATGCAGAATTAGTCTTGGTCAGGGTTTAACTCATGATTTACTGCAAACAATTTTCCAAGTCTGGGCAAATCGTTATTTGCACTAATGAGTGAGCAGAAACTTGGCTGAGATGAGGCCTCAACTGAATGTCTGGAAACTTGCTTCTAGCAGTACAGACTAAGCCAGTTGGCATGGAATCCACATGTAGTTAGTGTCGCTTAAACAGTGCCAGTACGCTGCATTGTTTAGTCTTTACACCACCCCCACTTACACTCCTCTGAGTCCACTCAACATAATTCACCACAGCTTCTCATTGACTGAACCCAAACAAAAACAGTGTTGTGTTCCCATGTAATGTAAGCCACAGGTATCGGTGACAGGTGGTTTAATCCACTTCTCATTTGCATCACTTTGTAGAGCAGTGCTTTAATCTGCAGAGCAGAAACAATTTCTCTCAAGTAATTTTCATCTTGACCTGTAATTGAGCAGAACAAAACTGAGCTCCGTAAACTGTTTGACCTTGTGTGTGTGATAATCTCACTTCCATTTACTGACTATAAAATAAACAATTTTCCCTTTTTTTTTTTTTTTTTTTTTTTTTTGAGCATGTGAGTGAGAGAAGCTGGCCCAGGAGCCTTCAACTACCTGAAGGATCAGGCGTTGTCTCCCAGTGCAGGTCTCCGTCTTTGTCCCTGATCCAGCCACAAAGGCCGTCATCAAAAGAGCAGCTCAGATACCCTGACTCTGAGGAGAAGAAAGCACACTTTTCAGAGAAATGGAGGGACACACATGTAAGAAAGACTTCAGTCTGATCCCCATAATTCTTCACAAGAGCTCATGTGAGCTGCGAACTTCACAGAGCGCAAGATGACTGTTGAAAGTCCTTGTGGTGAACAAGCTGGTGAGAGAATAAAAGTGTCAACATTTGTCCTGTTGTAATCTCTGAGGGGAAGCGATAAATTGTGGGGAAAAAAAAAACATCTAATGAGTATGAAGCCACATAAATCACAAGTAGAAACACATTCATTTGAAAAACAACAAATATTTGTAACAGTGGAATTGGTAATTTCGGTGTGTATGTGCATATGACTGAATGTGCTGAATTACACTGAGAGAAAATGGTCATAATACTCAATGACTGGTGATTTCCTTCTTTTTGATGTTTCCAAGACAACAGCATTAACAGAGTGACTGTATTATCTGTATACTGTCGTACAAATTGGTTGGAAGATAAGAACATTCATCATTTTGTCCCTGAAGTGGTGTTACCAAAAAAACAAAACATTTCTCACGTGACCTCTGAGCCAATTAAAACACTCTTCTCACTGCATAGCAAATCATACGTTGAAAACCAAAATAAAGTAAGACAATGGGCATTAATCTGTATTTCTATTAACATCAATAAATCAAATAATGCAAATGATGGACAAAATGTCTCTTCACAAAATTTGTTTTCTCATTGTTCTTGTCGGAATTCTATGTCAGGCGCTGTGGGTCTTATGAGCAGAGCAATGATTTGCTTTCAAATGTTCAATTAATCATTGAAGCAGTCACGCAAGCATAAAGTGAAAAGAGAAGAATGTCTTGGGATGTGAGCCATTATTTAAACCGTTATGGCTGATTGTCATGTGTCATCTCCTGGTGAACGGCCAATCAAAACACATGTGGCCACTATCAGGCCTTCAGAGCCTTCAGCAACACTGCAGGAATTGGTTGTCAGTTTAATTTTTCTTCTTCTTTCTCTTCTGTCATCATTTAAGCTCTATGTGCCGCGACGAGCCGGGTTGCCCCTGACTGTTTTCACAAAAATGTGTTTGTTGCGTTTACCTGGGTCATCTTTGGCCTCATCTGCAGTGTTGCCAAGCTCAATGTCAAAATCGATGCCAAGAACGTTGTTATGTCCGTGGTTGCGAGGGACTGAGGAGAGAGGTAAAGGTAGGTTTAGATAAAGGATTAGCAAAGTTATTACATTTACTCAGTGGCATCTCTGTTTGTGGCTATTATGCAAGGACCCATCAATGTCATGGATTAAAGTCTGGTTATGCACCACAAGGAACTCGGGAGGGCAATTGTGAATTGTAACAGGAGAAAGGTCAACAGCTTAACTGATTCAACTCCTGCGTAAATGTTGGTGGTATAAAACCTGGAGCTACAGACAGCATACACACACACACACACACACACACAATTTAGGACACAACCAGTGCTGAAATTGCTTCTTTCCTTTCTAATGGGGTCATGCTGCCCAAAATACAATAAGCCAAGCTGTCCTACGAAAGGTCAGCTGAGAAGTGAAGCACAGAAAAGCGATTCATTTACAGGGACAAATTTGTTGCAGCAATGACACAATTAAATTCTACACTTAACATTTATTATAAGTTATTGCTGCTTTCATTTTTGTTCATTAAAAGTGTCTGTGTCAGTGGATGCAAAATACAAATAGACAGATAGACTGATTTTGCAGATTTGACAAACCAGAAGATTTTTATGTAATGAGACAATTCATGAGCATCAACACTATTCCCAGCAATCTCAAACAGATTCTCACCCATATGCTATATTTGTGCTGTAACCTGCACTCGCACTGCCAGTCTCCCAAAGCCCCAGGCATGCGGCCCCCACCATCAACCACACCACCAAAAAGGCCCAACCCCATGGGTCACACCGCCTAGCAGACTGCTGATGTAGTCTGTTAGTCATTGGAATCTGAATGCAAGGAGGTCACTGTATCGCCAGGCTCTCCAGCAATGCCAAACACATAGCTCTCTGAGCATCTGTGTTTGTGTGTGTCTGTGCTTTTAAGGAAATTCCCTGAGAAGTTTTGCATCTGGTTGTACAGCGGATATTTAAAAACCGAAAAAAAAAGAAGAAAAAAAGAAAAGAAAGAAAGGAAAAAAAAAAACAAAAAACAAATAAGCAAAATAACACAAAACGGTGATATGCTAATTAAGGGACAGGTCATTTGAACTACATGACTAGCAGTAAAAAGAAGCCATGATTGTCTATCACATCTTGATAATAAGTCCTGTGTACACCCTGCCCCTCACCCGGAGTGTTGGCTGGGATTGGCTTCAGCACCCACTGCGACCCAGAAACAGAACAGCAGTAGAAGATGGATGGATGGAACTTGATAGTATACTTAAGCCCCCACCACCCATCCAGAGGATTTTGAAAATATAAACTAGAGCTGGTTGATAATTATTTGCAGGTGTATCTCACTGACTGCATCTAAAGAAATGAAGTAAAAACACTACAAATAAACAGATAAATCTGACCAAAATAAATAATTGAAAGTTTAGCTTTGAAAAATCATTCATGCTCCCACAAACAGTGTCCTAGTGTGTTTGTATGCTCTGTAGCACTGTCAACAGTTTTCATGCGAATTTTCCTTTGAAAGATTTTCAAATGAAAATCTTTCACAGCAAGGTTAGTCAATCATCCGAAATATAGTACAGCATTCTGTCTGAAAAGACAAAATGTTTCAAACCCTTGAAAGGATTTGTATTGATAGTGTTGAGGTATTGGTAGAATTTTAAAGATATCTCCCAGATCTTTAAATCTCAGCACATCAAACACAAAGCTTCATACGACTTGATTTTGGTTTGTAATTTGAGGGGTGTGAGTTTGTTCAACTATGTTGTAACACTTAATACTGAAGGTTAACACACTGGCCACTCCACTTTCCTTTGTAGTCTGTTTCATCCAATTATTATTATTTCCTATGTACGACTATAGCCACAATCAGAATAATTTTTTCATGTTTGGAAATAAACAGTATAGCTGCTATTCTATATTTAAAGAGCACATTTCAATTTAATATATAATAATATTTAATATAATAATATCTTTTATTCACAGGGTATGGAGTTATCCTACTCATATTACTCACTGGATGAAAGGTTTCTTTACTCAAAAGGCCATCTTTTATGGAACCTTGTTTTGGGTCTAAAGTATGCACATTAAAAAATTTTCTATTCAGTCTAGATGACATTGAAAGGGTTTTATTTGTCTTAGGAAAAAGCATATAGTCCTTAAAGACAGGTATTGGGAAGTACCTTTTATCTGTTTTGTTTTGGGTTTTTTTTTTTTTTTTTTTTTGAGAGAGAGAGCTACACAAGTACGTTGATAGAGCTAGAGCTTAGCTTAGAGTTGAAGCAGCTGATAGAGATCAGCCTTACAAAAATTATTTCTTTTAACTGATTTCTTGCGATTGTTTAATAATCTAGCAATGTTATTGAAGGTTTACTACTTTAACCTAAACAACGAGCTTTTGAGCATTAATGTAACCAAACAGTGTATTCTCATATATGCAACGGTGAGTATGGACAAACAACCGACAAACAACTTTATGTACTGTAAATGACCTTATCCTAATGCCGGCAACAATGCTCTGCGTCATAAAGGATCACTTCCCTGAGAGAAAATTTGCAGGTTGGTGTGAATTTTGTGATTAGTGCCAACCAAAATGCATTATAGGGAAGCTGTCCTTGACTTCCTGCTACTGTGTGGAGATGATGATTTTTACATTTAACATACATGGAGATGTTTGTGAAAACTAAACTTGACACCTATATGCCATATCTGTGCAAGTGCTGCAGTGATTAGGAGAATTTTTCATAAGGGCACCTGTCGGGTGCAGATCAGTGCATAGGTTGTTTACACAGCAGGAGAGAGAGGGAGAATGTGAGAGAGAATAGAGATATGTGAGCGAACGATTATTCTGGCAATGGGAATAGGGGGTTGTCTTGTTAGTTTGTCGTTAGCAGTCAAGCTGTTTATGCAACGGTTGTGGTGGGTCAAAAGTCACTGCACGCCATTGCTATGTGGCTCTTTAGGTCTGAGCCCTTATTGGATGAAACACATGGTGCTATTTATCTATTTGTGCTGATGTTTTTTTAACATCAGGCTACCATAATTTGTTTTGCTTTATTGTTTGCTGAACTGCTCACCTGCTGGCTATAAATTCATATTTCACAAACTGCTCATGAAGAAGAAATAATTTTTTTCCAAAATAGTGATAATTTCTCGAACTTAAAATAAAAGTTTGGCAATACAACTTTTTCCTATATATATGTAATGCACTATCAAAGCCCGCAAATGTATTACACAGCCAGTCTTGGCTTAGGAATAGTTATGCTAATGGATGTGAATTGAAAGGAAACTACAAAGTTCTGAATATTGCTCTTAACACAGCACACACCTGCGCTTGAGGCACAGTTAAGGTGTTCCTTCCTTCTCTGAGGCTCTAATTGAAATTATTCCTATTTCTGTGTAATTATTTGAATAATCACTCTGCAGTGTCTCTCCTCCTTCCCTCCCTCATCTTATTCAAACCATCTTCAGGATGCTCTGATTTGGAGAACTGCTTTGCTGTGGCTATTTGATTGACGTCTCCTTCAAGCAGTGCAGACAGCTGTTACTGAAATGTTCTCTCCTCTTTCCTTTTTCCAATTATGTGATGCCATCTGGCTAGGTGATTAGGAATCACAGTGTCACACCTCTTGTGGTGTGCTTTCGTAGTTCCAAGAAACATTTATGTGTTCAAGCAGCTTAATGTTGAGTTTTGATGAAAACAGACTTTTGTTGTGCAGACAAGGATGTTTTGGGTAATTTACAGTTGGGGCATCTGGACATCCATCTTCTGAATTCTCACTCAGCTGTTTTTTTCCGTACAAAATGAAAATGCACTGGAACTACTCCTTGAGTAATTCCAAGCAGATCTACAAACAACTGAAGCAAAAAAGATGGCATCAATCACCATAAATCTTTAAAAATATCTCACAAATGCATTGTTCAATTTCTAGAGGCTAAGGAATTTCACGGGACAGATGGGCACCGGAATTTTTACAGTTTTTTATACTTGTGTATAAGGAATAATGTCTTTTGCCCTTTTGCAGGTTTTTACATTAAGTTCAATGAGTTCAACCTGGCCAGCAATGCAGATTCTTCATGTGTCTAGATTTCACATCACACTTTTTATTGTATTTGTTGCAAGCCAGAACAATAATAGTATATAATCGTAGGATTATCTCATTAAAAGGTACAAAAGATGATTGTGGCAAATTATCATCTCTGTTAAAGCCAAAAGAAACAGTGTCTTAGTTTGTAATTCAGTTATGCTATTAGGTTTTGATCAAGAAAGTCCTACTAAAACAAAGACTAATGAGGAATTTCGAACACAGTTTGTTTCAAAAATCCATGCTTGGCAGGGAGCACTGTGTGACAATGGGGATCAAACAGCAGTTTGGCTGCACCATTTAGTATTTCTAACTACAGCCAAAGACATAGTTACCCTGAGAGGAAGATATTTTTTTACAATTATAAAATATAAACAGTATATAATAAGTGTGAAAAATGTGTCATCATCCTTAAAAAAAGGGGGTATTATTTCCCAACAATCTGTATGTCTACTTTAATTTGAGGATTTACATATTCACCTTGAATTCTCACATAAAAGACAGGTACTATCACAGTGGGAGCCCTGTGTGGAGTTGGATATCTAGTCTGTACATTTGGTTTCAATCATTGGCAGTTCACCTTCGAAAAAATTCTATCTGAATTTTCTCTGCCAGATTTTTACAGTTTAAATCTGCCATGTGCCATAAGCAAAGTGTGATAAGTTACTGCCACACATTCATGTGTATTATTACAAAAAGGATCTGTCACCTGTGAGGTAAATATAATTTCTTATTCCCCAGAAAGTTGCATGGACATCGCAGACCACCAAACATGAAATCACAGAAATTAGGATTTGCTGATGCTCCATCATTTCACTATTGTGTTTTCTGACAATTTTAACTGGAATATATTTTTTGTGCAATGTAAATTAGTTTTGATTATCGTGTTTTAGGATGTCCCAAAACTTAACTCTTATGGTTCACAATCACCATAAATCTTAATTTGAAACATCAGCATCTGCTTTCAGGGAAAAAGCTAAAGAGGCAGATCTTACCCTCAGGGAAAGGTTAAACACCTAATACCAATGAGAATGGATGTGTGACTTCACTTGGCTGTAGGAAAGCTTTGTTTTGTGTGTTGGCAAAACTTTCATTTTAGATACTCTAGAATTTGGAACGCTCTTTAAAGCAGTTTCTTTTTCCACTTTTGCAAGAATGCTATTAGGTATGTAGAGATAAAACACCTAAAATCATCAAAATGTAGTTCTTACTGTGGACGTCCCCTCTCTGCTTGGTGACCTCCTTCTGGATGGTGTTGTCTACCGGAGTGATTGGTGGTGGCACTAGGGCTTGTCTGGTGGGAACTGCTGGTCTTGGAGGGCTGTAGGGCTTGCGCGTTGACACTGGGGGTTTCCTGTTTGGGATGAAGGGCTTCCAGGTAGGAACTGATGGCTTGAGTAGAGGTGGGGTGACCCTCTTTGGAGGCAGAGGTGCCTTGGTCACAGTTTTGGCTGTTGTCGGTGTTGTGGTGGTTATTGATTTGGGGATAAAATGGAAGGTTCTTTTCGGAGTCACTGGTGGGCGGTGGGTGGTGGTTGTAGTGGTGGTGGTCCTCCTCTGATCCAAGTCAGGGATGTGGTTGTGATAACTTGGCAGCTGTTTTCCTGGTCTTGGGGGCTCGATAGCCACCTTAGGAATGGCTGAAATAATAAGAGAATGCAGATGGAGCAATGAAATATGAGCACTTAGGAGTTAATGAGGCAGTGAATTGGACACTAACTGCAATTATTAGCCTGACTTTTGCAGCAGAGGATTTCTTTCATCTACCAAGGCTTCTCCTGATATCTATTAACTAAATGTTAGCATCCTAAATATTACAGATGTGAAAGTTTATACTTTCAAAGGCAACCCATAAAATCAGTATGCTGAGAGTTCACATTTGATCTTATGGAGGCAAAACTTTACTCTTTTTCTTTTTTTTAATGTGACTGTTGAAATAGACAGAGGGAATAGTTAATGGTCGCATGGTAAGTGCTTTCAAAATCTAAAACTGCGGAGGCACCCCAGGAGCAGATGAATATCTACTTTTGCAAAATTGATAATGGTTTCCTAAAAAAGTCTCTTTTTTTTCATAATTGTCTTGATTAGCAATTCTTTGTGTGCTCATAGCCACAGGCTTCACAGCATCAGATGAATGCTGCTGTGTGGAATGATGTCTGTGTTTGTGGGCTGCTCTGCTCCGGAGAGAACCCTTGCTATTCTGATGACGATAAAGTCACCTCCTTTTCCTTTGTTCCTCCACACATTCTTTATGCCAGAAATTGGGGGTTTGGTGGATGGTATTTTTGGCTGTGGTGACAGGTTCATAAGGGTTTCATGAATGAGGAATGAGAGTGCACAAAGGCAGTAGGTTTTGAACTCAGATAATGCCCTCTCAGATTGCAGGCAACTTTGATATGTGATACACAAGTAGGATGTTGCAGCTGGACTCCCGGAGCACTTGTGTCCTACACTCTTTGGTCAATTGACAGGGTGAAGTATTTTCAGCATTGGATGCCAGGAGCTATCCTCTCTGCTTTAAGGACTGTTAGTTGTGTCTGTGAAATGATTAAATAACTCAAGAGAATAAATGACTTTTTATCTACTGAGGCATTGTGAAAAACTGCAGACACACAGACTAACGAAATGCAAGCAGAATGAGACAAACTGCCAGGGAATAAAATATTTCACTTTCCTCTTTTTTGGCTGATGTCAAAACTGGAGTCAAGGTTCACTCAGGGCGTCCGTGATAAGGGTGAAGGCTGATTTAAGTAAGGAATGGTAGCCATTACAAAGAAAGGAATTTCAGTCTACTTGTAGGGCCATTCCTCCCTCTTCCTTGCTCTTGTACTTTTTAAAAAAAAAAACATGGGCAAAGAAAACAAAAAAAGTGAGGCCTCAACCCTCTTTGCAAAAAGTGAACATCGGGGGCCAAGGTTTTGTTGTCAATACTTACGTTTGCAGTCATGGCCCATCCCCCTATAGCCGTCTTTGCATTTGCACTTGAATGAGCCCGGTGTGTTGTAGCAGGTGGCAGAGCTGCTGCAGTGGCTTTGACCTAAGGCGCACTCATCCACATCTGAAAGATAATGGGAAGAATGACAACATTCAGATACTGGGTGCAAGTGTAAAATGAACATAAGTTGAATATCAAAGGCTGTTGGCTTCACGTGAACTCCAAGGAATACTCAAAGCTTGTGTCAAATCCACTGAAAGCATGCACATGAATCACAGGGATCCTTCTGTGTATCCCAGAGCAAAATCTCAGAAAGAGTAAAAGAGAGTGGGAGGTCTCTGAAGAGCTTTAGGGGCAACAGCCATCATTTAACAGTTTTTCTGTTTAATGTAGTTTTTCTACAAAGTTTGTTCTAAATAAAAAAAAGAATAAATAAAGATTTGAAATGGTGTGTTCTCCATATGACATGGTGTTTCAAATTAATTGAATTTGTGTGGAAGACTATTCATAAATATGGCACATATCACTGGAAAGGGCTGATGGGACAAAATTTAATGACATAAAACTGAATGAGCTGCTTGAATTAGTTTTGCAGCTGTTTTGGTGCAAGTTCATTATATCTGAAGAATTCTGGAGTATTTTTGCTTCCTCTTCTCATTTTATTTATTTACTTCTTCAGCTCCATTAAATCACACAAATACATGGCACATAGTTGAATTTTATTTTCAGTCCAAATCTATTATTTGCCTTAATTTGAAATATTGTTTCCACGTTGGTAATGTTAGTTTTTACTATCAATGGTTTTATCCCTTAGCCCTAATTTAATAGACAGTCCAACTCAACATATATAACTATTTTGATTTTAGTTATATTTTGAGTACATACACTTATAATGGAAAAACATGTCTAGCTCTTCTGATGATATAAAAGCACTAACACTACAATATATAAAATACAATAAAATATATTCAGTAATTCAAATTATATATTGGTCCCAATCCAATTCCTTTAAATATCAAAAGTAAAACTACTCCTGACACCTTACAAAGTGTATATAATATATTAAGTAGTTGTTTTGTTGTTGTTTATTTTCTATTTAATTTTTTTAAGCTAATTTAAACTGCTACGCTGTTACACTGTTAAAGATTTCATCTCCACCAACTAATCCCATTTTGTAAGATTATATGCTTTCAAAGTAAATCTAATGTAAAATTTACCACTTAGTACAGCTGCAGTGGAATGAAAAGCAAGAGAGAAAAAAAAAAAAAACATTTCAAGAGATGTGTTACTGAGCTTCTAACATGACACAAGAGCACCCAGTTCCTGCAACAGTGGTGATGCGCTTTATTTTCACAACAGGAGCAGAATGTCCATTTTCTCTTCGTGTTGGATTTTATTTATTCTTTGTTTTTTAATTGTGTCATCAAAAATAACTGTTTTGAGTCAAAACATCTCAGTTAGCTTTTAAAAGCCTCACTGTAGAGGCTGTGTGACAGTACCTATGCATTGGTATTTCCCATTGATATATTGCAGGTCAAACCCTTCGAAGCACTTGCAGATGTAGCTGCCAAAAGTGTTGATGCATTTCCTGAACGTGGGACACACAGCTGTTCCTGCTGCACATTCATCCACATCTACAAAAGAAAGAAGAGAAAAAAAAAGCAGATCATTGAACACAAGATATTCAAATTACCATGTAATGTATTTGCAATTTTTCCACTAAAGCTGCCCTTGAGAGTTGATGACCTACAGCCCATAATGCATTCAAAACAACACAGAGTGATGGAAAACTTTGAGATGAGAAAAGGCAGTTTAAACATTTCTACTCATACCAGATGACTTTTTTAACATTCACTGGTTAGTATTCATTTATGAACAAAGCACATTATGCATTCTGTTCAGTGAGCAGAATACAGTACACAACCTTGCTTTATTATTTAATGACCTATTCTAAGTATCTCTGCTAATCACCTTTAGAGGCGTTTGGGCATTAATATTTAGACGCAGAGCGGCTCCAAGCATTTGCCTTGAAATCATTAATTTATCTGCTGCATAATGCTGCTGAGGCACTGTGGTGGCGAAGGGGCTGTTATTTAAAAGGGCCCTAAAAACACAGACACCTGGATCAGCTGGGAATACAAGCAAGCAAAGAAAGTTGGGAGAGCTCCCTTATCCCCTTGAGAGCATCTGCTGAGGTTCTCATCAGCAAGGCACTTAATCCCAAACTATTCCAGTGGTGCTGGTTAATGCACAACAGTGGAACGCTATAGCTGCATTTATTCATCTACTGATGGGGGTGAATAATTCTATTCCACACAGATATAAATGCAGAATTATTCGTCTTTATACACAGCATGTTGTTCCGCATTCCTGTTTTTAGACCTGCTATGGCTTTTCTGAACACACACTTATATTAGACAATGTTCTCTTGGGCACTTTCCTTTTCCTTGACTGCTTGTCTGGAAATGTGAGCAAATTCTCAAAAAAGAGGCAATATGAGACTAACTTCAGTCCAAACTGGAAAAGTAACACAAAACATCAATTGTCTTTGTCATTAATCAAGGGCTTCAGGGTCGCTGTTTCATCACAGGCCAAACAAGTGAATTCTGCCTTTTAGTAGATCTGAAGATTTCCCCACATTTCTCACATTTGATCATTGATGCTGTGACTAAATCAAGAATAATGAAATGAAATCCTCAAAGAGCTAGAAGCTTGAGACAAATGGGAAAATTACTCACTTTGACTCCTACATGAAAGCAAAGAATAAAAACTATAGATCAAATGTCTTATAACATAAAACTAGTGCTCCACTAATATTTTACTTTAGTTTGACAAATGTGCTGTAGTCATGATGACTAATGTTAGCAAAAGTGGTAAAACCCTGATTTTATGATTTAATTGTATCCCTTATATTTTTTCTAATCAGTCTAATCAGGTAACCAGTCGCTACCTTTTTTATTATTATGATTATTAATTACATAATTGCACATATTTGAGGGGTACTAAATATACTATTATATGATTTCTCTGATTTGCCACACTTCAGAGAAGCACTTTCCAGGCCCAGTTTGGTTTTCTTGTTTCAATTTCCTCTAATGTTCTCATATTTCACTGTTATTTGTAAACCCCTATTAGTGTTCTATGAAAATATTACCTTGATGTTATTCCTATTTTAATAATACTTGCTGCATTGAGTTTCTACCAGTGCGGTAGCGGTGCAGCTCCAAGGATAATAAAAGTACCACATAAATATTGCTCAGCATGATCACAAACAATAACGTGTGTATGAGACTGCTGCTACAGTATCTAAATAGGATTTAGTAATAAGTAAGTGCCTGAGTCTTTTAGGCTGGGTAATCTGTAATAAACAGAAGTAAGTTGCCTGATGATGACGATTCATTAGATTTTCTTCTTAAGTGCAACTTACAAGGGTTGACAAATGCAGGCCAAGGTCACTTTTACAGCTAGAACAAAAATGTGTCGACACCTTGCACAACATCATAATGAGTAAAAACAGCTCTGAATCAATGCAAACTCCCCCTTCTGAGGCTCTGGCTACTGGAAGGAATATATCTCCATAAATATGATTAGAAACTCTCCATAGAACTGCCCATAAAACACTTGCGTGCAGAGGCATCCGGAAGCGTTCCATTTAACTGGTGTAACACCTTTGCCAGGAAATCTTTCCATCCTCCCCTCCATTTCTCTTTGTGATTGATGTCTGTCCTCCAAGAAAATCACCCCCCATTAGCAAAGCCTGCACTTAAGCGGGACTATATGGCAGAGTGACAGGAACAGCTCAATATGGGACAGCCTGTATATGAAGCCGACGCAGAATAAGTACCTGAACTGGCCCCTGTCATCATGTTTGTTACCAATCTCAGGAACTGTGCTACGTAACACTGGTCATGAAAGGAGGAAGGGGATGCTAAGTGTAGGTTTGGAGGGGCTGAGGTTTGCCTGATCACATTTCTGCTGTAAAAGCTGGAGGAAGGATGTTGTATAAAGTCTCTTGCTGCTTGACAAGGTTGACAAATTGCTGGGTTTCTTGATTAGAACAAAAAAAAAAAAAAACTACACTGCATGTTCACTTCCATGTCTTTCTTGCCCTGCCAAAGCATTCATACTTGATTATTAATCAGCTAATTTAAAAGCTGAGGAGAAACAGACCCACTCACCCAAGCACATAGTTTTTCATTTGTGATGCTACATATGAGTTCCTCATTGACTGGGTTGGTTAATATGAAAGCTCAGTTTTCAGGCCTGCGGAGATATATAAAGACTGTGACGCACCCACACAGGTTCTTCCATCTGGAGCCAGCTGTAGCCCTGGTGACGGACACTGACACCGGACCTCTCCTTTCAGCACCTCACAGCCATACTGGCAGTTGGCCATGCCACAAGTGCGAGCATCTGATGGACACAGGTGAAAGACAAAACACATTGATGCATGCTGGTGCCCTGAGTTCATTCTGCTCTCACTCCCACTCCCACTCACACTTGCTTTCTCTCTAATATAAACACTCGCACGTTATCCTCCAGCCAGTGAGAGTCACTTGGCTGCCTTTTCTGATATTAGTCCGGTTGACCCAGGGGTGCTGGCAGCAGAAGAGCACACACTCATTCTTGGATCCCTGTGCAGTGCAGCCACTCTGCGCTCAAACCCTGCCCATGCAATCTTTCCCCTTCAACTTATATCCTTTCCTACAGTTGAAGCCTCATAATCCATCTCCATCCTATCAAAGTATAGAGTAAACCTGTTGCTGAGCCATTCTGGCCAACCTAAAATAATCATGTAATGGAACAGATTTTGTTCAGTCTCTCTTGATAACTTTGGACCCTAAAAAGGAAATTAAGTGAGGCTTATGCTGCTGCTGCTACTTCAGCAGCCGCAGGCACCCTGGAGTACAGTTTGATGACTGAGACAGGACAGGCTGATTAAATGCTACAGTGATCTATTGATCAAAGCAGTGGCAGGGGAGCACAGAAGAGTAGCGTGGTGTGTAACTCTATCCTGCGATCATCACACAACACCTAGAATGGTTAGAGATCATAATGGCGGGCATTTCAGACTCGAAGAAAGAGAAAATGTATTTATCGTCTGATTTAAAAAAAAGCAACAATTATTTCATTGAGTCATGCAATCCCTTCAGAAAAGCAAACAAATAAATAAATAAAAAACAAACAAATAAAAAAAAAGAGCAGAATATAGTTACCGATGGGACTTGGGCAGACATCAACTCCCTATTCTGCCAGTAAGCCAGTAAACTCTGTACCTTATCTTGACGATCTAAAGCTAATGTTTCTTACTTATTTTTTTATTTTAGCTATCTTTGGATTCTTCACAGGGGTTCTCCAGACTGTAGAGCTGATACAACGAAGAAGCTCAGCATTGGACTTTAATCAAAACAGTCCATCAGAGGGTTGTGAGGCAGCTGTCGGACAGATTCATATGAGCGGGTAAAATGTATTTCCTAATGGATTGTGCATGTCATGAGCACTGCCCCATGCAGGAAATCAGATTATCATATATGCAGTGAAGAGAAGAGAAGCTTCACAGTAGCACACCGAACTGCTACAAAGCCGAGGAGAGAAGAAATTTTGAAAATGAAAGAGAGGAGATTTGGAAAGGAAAGAAAAGAAGAGGAAAAATGGATCAGGACCAAAAATATCCACAATTCAGGCAACAATACAAACCGTATGTACAATCATAAAGACGAGTGTGTGTGTATCAGAGAGACACACTCACTTCCACAGCTCCCGTCAGGCATCAGCATGTAGCCATTCAGGCAGTAGCACTTGTAACTCCCGTATGTGTTCATGCACCTGTGTTTACAAGGCCTCGGCTTCAGCCCGCACTCATTCAGGTCTGCAGATAGAGAGAGAGAGAGAGAGAGAGAGAGAGAGAGAGGCCCAAACAGAGCGGAAATTAATCAGAGGGCAAAGGTGAAGAGGTCAATGTTGAAGCTCAACCAACCCATTTATGTTTGTGTTAAAGGTATTTTTATGTTTGTGTTTAGGAGGGGTTGACTCGGGTGTTGCCATGTTCTGACAGGCCCACAGCTCCCCTCGTTGATGATTAACAGGAAGCCAGTGTCAACTGTCAACCTGACAATAAAAGACGCCATTATCACCCTGAGTCATGACAGCTTCATAATGATGTAGCCCAACCACCCAGCATTCGTTGATTGATACGCATATTTTTTTTTTTTTCCACTTTAAAAAGGAGTTAGTTAGCAGTCAATAAAGCAATAAAGTGCTTTTTAGAAGATGATGCTGGAAGCAGGAAACAGGGAGGGCTCCAGGGAGACAGGAATATGTTCTGAGCTCAATTCCTGTCAGATGCTTATGCAAATTTTACCGTTATACCGGTATCACAGCAGACACTTGGCTAGTCAAACACAGGTGTAACTAATAACATTATTAATGTCTGCATCCTATTTTTTTTTTTTTTTTGTCTCAGGCATATGGCACTGTGGGTGCCGCCTTACTGCTGAGACACTCTTTAACAGAGCTGAGCCGTTGTATCATTATTGGTTACACTTGTGTGCTCCCAGCCACAAGTCAAAGAGATAAAGTCCTCCATGAGAGGGGTTTATAGGAGCTGGGTTAAACAAATAAAGTCATACATTTACGTTTCACTACATTAACAACTGCAGCAAAGGCAAGAAAAGATGATAACATTAACAATGTCTGAGCTCCTCTCCGATTCTTCAGGTGCACAACCCCATAGGGCTGTGCATGTTACCTCACTGACACTCCTGAGTAGAACAGAGCCGCCATTAAACATTATTAGCTACACTTTGTCCTTCCTGCCAGAAAAACTCGAAGTGTCAGTCATGAGAAATGTTTTCATGCCTGAATGAATCTGTTTATTTCTTTCTACTGAACTGAAAGTAACCGCAGCAAATTTCACAGCATGCACACCCATTAACAAAAAAAGGCTTTATGGACCCTTTACGATAATTGGGAGAAAGATTTATGAGGCATTTTTGTCGTTTTTATCTAAATAAATAAATAAAAATGCAGGAACAGTATTCAGTATTCAATCTCTTAAAAAGAGTTTGGTTTCTCCCACAGCAGCTATTTTGGAGACCCTTTCTGACAGAAAAAGCTTCTTACTTATAGCATTGAAACAAACGGATGCTTTCCATCTGTGCATGTAAGACACAAGGGCTCTGTTACTGTGCATGATGGCTCGCTGGCTGAAAAATATAAAAGAGCTGTCATTAAAACCAGCAGCTACACTTGTGCTTCTCTGGCAAAGACTATAATAATAATAATAATAAAAAAAAACAACAACACCTACCATACCAGACACATTCCTCCTAACAGAGTATTCATCATGCTGTGGAATGTAAATGATTACTTTCATTAATATAACTGAGAATCTTTGTAGTATATTTGTACATATGGTTATGCTAAAGTCAATAATGTGTATGGACAGATTCGATTCAAGTCCTATTGCCTTGAGAAAGGGAGAGATTATGGAGTGTGTCCTGGAGCAATGTTACTCTGACACAGAGACACACTTTGCTTTCAACCTTTTTTTTTTTACTCCTAAAGCAATTCGTAAGATTAATTTTCCTCATAAAGAAAATGGTGTATCGTTTCTTGCAGCGTATCACTGAACTGAAGAGGGACAGGCTGTTGAGGCATGTTATGACTACTTATAATGACAAGATGAGCTTCTTCCATGACCAAAACTCTCGGTCACAGCCATTTTTAAAAGAACACATCCTGGAAAAGTTTAAAATTGTATATTTACTTGTACTCTTAATAATACTTTGCAGTAATCCTGCTTCTACTTTTGTAGTACAGTGCCGAGCTGCGATGTGTAATCATCACAGTAATTGTGGTCCCCCCCCCGGGCCCTCATTATGGGCCCGGGGGGGGGACCACGGGGGGTCTGGGAGCACCAGACCCAAAAGGTAAAAATCCAACTTGAGACTACACAGGGATCCATCTCACTGCAATGATGAAGAAATATAAATAACCTAAATTGGGGGCATTACCAACTGCTGCTGGAATGCAGTAGAATCATCACAAATAGATTGCATTTCACTGTACAGCACATGGGAGGTCATTTTCATCTCTGCCGACTACAGTGTAAATGGCAGACATGTTTAGCACCATGGACATTTGCAGGGTACATTCTTTTAATGCCACAGAGCTAATACATTTAACAGATACCACAGATTAATATGGATGAATGATGGAGCAGATGCCCAGTTTGAGCGCACTTTCTATTTATGGGAGCCCCCATTTCTCAACTAAACCAAGTTGGCTGAATAAATGACGTGGTGTCATTGGGCTTAGAAATTCATCTGGTAAAAATATCAGTTCTTGAATGCATTTATTATAAGATGACCACTCTTGGGTAAGATTTTACTTTATCTATATCCACCTTTTTTTATCCGCTGGATCAGTGAATTTAAAAAGGATTAAATGATTGCACAAGGCCAGACTTTCATGAAACTTTGTGCAAGTACCAGTACAAACTGGCACTGTGTTTGTGTCAAGGTGAACCTACACAATTTCCTATTAGCATTTACATTTGCTAAAAGAAGATTTCCAAGTAGATGGTAACACACGTGCAATGTCGTGCAAAATTAATCCTGAAATAGCACTGTGCGCACACACACACACACACACGCAACCTGCCTGTTGCCTGTGAACGTAGCATACACATAAAGGTAACTGATTTCTGAAACTGATTTCTGAACTTATATTAATTCTTCTTACTTTATTTTGATCAAAATTATTTATCCTTTTCTTGTGGCCGAAGGGTCAGATCAGTTTGTTTTAACAAGCCTATCCACAGTTGTCCTACAAGATGGCCAGAACACCCTCGCTCACACATATTTTCTTCCCTGATTTTCACAATTAACAACTGGCAATCTTATTGGTGCATTTGGGGGAAACCACAGCAGTGCTGGCTACTTTCACATTGTCTACATGGGATGGAAACAGGACTGAAAAACATCTTAAACTTGTAAATGAGGGATTATTGAAATGGTCACATTCTCGGACAGAGGCAGCTCCGTGAGCATGAGCACATGCCAGACAACAGTCAGGGCCTCCTCTGTGTTGGAAGAAACAAACAAACACAACAGATGGGGAAGAAAGAGGACACAAAAATTGAGAGCACAGAGAGAGGGTGGAAAAACAGAGAGATAACAGATATGACCACCAGCTAATAGTTTCAACATGGCCCCAGGACTGCAGAAGCCTGCACGATAGCAGAGGTGGAGAGCCCCTTCTGGGGTGTTCACTGTATAGTAAATGAACTGCTAAGACACATCTGAAGTGATGCAAAGTGGAGTGATTTATTGGGTCAGCTTGACTGAGGTATGCTTTGATATATTCCTGACATGCATCTATCATTGACATAGAGATTAGTGGGTTTCGCTCTCATGCAGCGGTCCCCAACCTTTTCTGTGCCACGGACCGGTTTAAAGTCAGACAATATTTCCACAGACCAGCCTTTAAGGCATGGCGGATAAATGCAACAAAATAAAATGATACAATCGGCTTAAAACCCCGCCCCTGCCTCCTAACCCCGAACCTAAATGCAGCTTTCTTTTTCATGGAGGTCACAGGCTCTTCTTCTGTCTCCTCACTGGGCCTTTTCCCCTTCACAAAGAAACTTTCCTTTTTTAATAATTTCGCTACCTTGTGGGTTTAATTTTAGCGGTAACGTATCATGTGACTGAGACGTCTTGACATCCGTCAAGAGTGAGTCATAGATGGATGTAACGGAGAGAATCCGGCTATTTTTCAAAATAAAACATAGTTCAAATTCAGATAATAAATAAAACATAAATAATGTAATTTATTTATTCTCTCTGTGCAACCCGGTTCAAAACACCAGGGGGTTGGGGACCACTGCTCTTGTGGATATGTTTGTCTCTAAAAGAAGATAATAGTGTTTAGAGCTCCAGTGGTATTGGAGGAGCCACGAGTGCTATGTCCATGTCCCACCCAACCAGTCGAGGCAGATGGCCGCCCCCCCTGAGCCTGGTTCTGTTCGAGGATTCTGCCTCTTTAAGGAAGTTTTTCCTTGCCACTGTCGCCAAGTGCTTGCTCATCGGGGGATCTGTTGGGTCTCTTTAAATAATTTTATAAAGAGTTTGGTCTAGACCTGCTCTATATGTAAAGTGCCTTGATGTAACTTTGTTATGATTTGGTGCAATACAAATAAATCTGATTTGCTTTGATTTTGATGTTGATGATGGTTTCAAAGGCTTCCAGGAGCTGGAGAGGAAAATGAGAAGGAAGAGGACAGAGCAATAAAGTGCAAATCGTTGCATTGCTCTCTGGTTGTGAGACACTTTTTTCCTTTTTTTTTCTGGGGGTGAAAGAAAGAGCCCCAGATGTACAGCTGAGTGGTAAAGACTGTGACATGGTTGGCATTCATGCTTGCATTTCTACTGAAAGCAGTTCTTGGGTGTTGCCTCTTCTGCTAGAAAGCAGTGAGGAAATAATTGAGAGTGACATTCGCTCCTCAGTCTGCACAGCGGCGCACCATGCATTCTACTAAGCCTTGGCTGGAGAGGAGAAGATGCTGAGGGGTTGGTGGGGGTCGATCGACGTATCTCACCCTCCATCACAACTCTGGCTCGATGATGGTCCGTAGGAAGAAAGATAGGGTGGTGACTGGCCCACACTGGTGGGGTTAAATAGTCCAGCTCTTCTTCTTTAGACAAAAGGAATTGGATTAGAGGGAATTGGGGGGAAGGGGGTGTTGAGGATTTGATTGAGATAAAATAGTAAAGGGGGAAGTGTAAGTTAGAAGTACAGGGAGAAAGACAGAGAGAGAGAGAGAGAGAGAGAGAGAGAGAGAGAGAGAGATGTGATGAGAATGAAAAACACCAAGCAAAGGATTAGCACACCTCTGACCACACCACATTCCTGCAAAATAAAGAGGAACATTATGCATCAAAGAGGATTACGCTTGTGGGAATTGGACATGAGCATCAGATGAAATTAGAGGGGCACATGGGACAAGCCGTGATCAGGTTATTTGCACTCCTTTTATTGCCCTTTCTGTTCTTTTGCATTCCTTTCTTGTCACGAAGGGTGAAACAGGATCTCAGAGAATTACAGTATCTCATGGATTCAGACGATCCCTTCTCACTTTATAACAGGAGGTCCAAAGGTAGATGGGAGCTACTGTTTAAAAAGGCAACTACAAACAAGGATTTCAGACACTCCCTTTTCCGTCTATCCATCCATACATCCAGGAACCTTTCCTCTGGCTGCGAGTAAACAATACCTATTGTTAAGTGACAGCAAGATGATACAGCCTATTCTGCCTATTCTCCATGCTTCAAAACATTCAAGTACTTCTCTATTGAGGGATGCAGCAATTTAAAGAGAGAAGTCATGCAGCCCCACCACATACTTGTCAACTCTGCCCAGGGCTGAAAAACATGTAGACAAACAGGCACAATTGGTTGGCTTTGGAATAAGAGCTTTTAGTTGTTAAATACAAATAAGTTTTACACTGACGAGTCATCTCGAGGGTGCCTCTATTCCAGCATGTATTATGGTAATTATGATGTTATGAAATTATGATGAGTCACATTCGAAATATATATGATAGATCCGTCACAACTGAGAATTCCTGCAGAGAACTAAATCTCCTCACAAGCTATGCTAATATAGAAAGCAGACATGCAGAATGAAAGGAAACAAAAAAGTCTAAATAAAGCTTGGGAGGTTTATTTTGTAATTTTGTTGTATTTTGTTTATTTTTAGACTGTGTGGTGGGTTAGGGTTAGACTGTCTAGTGCTGAAGTGTATTATACGAAAGTGGGAGGAAGGGCAGCTTTTTGCTGGAGCATGTCCCCAGAGACCACATTTCTGCATTATCATTAGATGGGATCTGAGATTAATGCCTGTGGGACTTTGCACATGTTAAAGGAAGACCTGTGCTGTCATTATTGCTTGCTGGCAATAACCTTGGTGACAATTTAATTGTTAACTCGTCTTTATTTTAATCATCTGCGATCACTAAAATCGCCACTGAAAGATGGAAGGGTAAGGATGATTTCAGCTCTGTCTTGATTTTACCGCACAGGTCAAGGCTGAATATGACTTTGACCTATGACCTTTTAATGGCCTTGCCATAAAAGAAAAAAGATGAGTAATTAGATGACAGGTGAGGAAAAATACACACTATGATGATGACATGCATGCAATAGTTTAAATACTTGCAGCCGTTTGAGGGTTTGTGGCGCAAAGTCAGGAAGGCAAACAGTTACAAAGAGAGAGAGAGAGATATAAGTTTCTGCACCAACATCTCTAAAGTATCTGTCTACAGCTAGACTGGATTAAATCCATGAGAAGATTAGTGGAGTGAAGAATAAAAATTTTCAGAAACAGTGATATTGCCCAACCAAAATGAAGCAGTGAAAGGTCTAGATATTGTTACATAATATTCTATATAGACGTACAAAAACATAATCAGGGACAGTGCTAGACAACGATACCTGGAGTGGTTACATTAATTATACAGCAGGCTGACAGACAGGGAGTCGGATACTAGAACCTCTCGTGTCTGAGATATTTTACTTCCAGCAAAAATCTTTTAATAACTAAATAACAGCAGGTCAACTACATGCTATTAAATGCACCTGCACGGAATAATCATCTTATTAAAATGATTGGCTGAGCAGGGGGAAGTGTGCTGCCAAATTGTTAAACAGGTTATCTCAATATGAGTTTACTTGTGCAGCGAGAGCGTATTCATCTCTCAGTAGCTATTTGTGTGACAGATACAGTCCTTATCAGCAATAAATTTTAACCCTAACCCTAACACTTTTTTTTTTTTTAACTATGGGAGTCTTAAAGTAATGGTTATTACTCTTGAAAGCCGAGTCATTAATTTAATGATGAAAATATTCAGATTGGTTAAAATCATAAAGCAGGCAGCTTGAAGGACACTTCCAAAGATCAGCTTCATCTTGAAAGATGGAATCCCTTTTTTAGTCTAAATGGCTGGCAGTAAGAAGCATTGTAGTTGGAGATGGGACCTGGATCTTTCTTACTCTCCTCTTTACTGCAGATTAAAACAAACCTGGGCCGTCTGGCTGGGCAGACAGGAGCCACCGATAGCCACAAAATGCAGGATGAGTCACTTGGTACATTCTGGAAAGGATTTCAACACCCTCTCCCCTCCCCCTCCCTTCCTTCCTTTCCTACCCCCGTCTTGTTTTTAATTACACACTATCCTATTCCTGTCTTGGGGCGTGAATTCCACAAGCACACTCAAGTTGCTTGGAAGCACGTGAACTTACAGCTAACCTGGACGCTTTAACGCTTTTCAACATGTCCAATCTGACACTGATGAAAACGCATTCAGACCCAGACACACACGCAGCATTGCAATAGCACTGGTTGCACTAAGCCGTGCCAAGTTATCTCAGGTCAGTAATTGAGATGCTATCTTCATAGCAGAGGATGCACTCTTGGGATCATTCAACATCCCCTCACCACTCATTTCCATTAGAGCTGAATCAGCTCGCTCTCCTTCTCCTCCACTATTTGTGATTAAAGCGTCTCACTCCTGTTGGCTGCTGGGAAAAGAAGCTTCTGCTAGATTTTTAAGTGGCAACTTTAATACTCTGGTGTTGAGCAGTATATGGGTGGCCACAGTAAGAAATTATCACCCTTCCAATCGCTCAGGGCTGGGGTTCTCCTTCATGTAAAAAAAGTGCATGTCTGCAGGCCTGTGTGCTCGGAAGGATCATATAATCTTTCATCTTTCTTTGTGGTGCAGAATTTCAATGTAGAATGACACATCTAACAAAGTCACACACTACTGCAAAGCAACAACTGTTTCTTCATTGTGTCAACAGGTTCTAGCTACAAGCTCACCTTGATTGCAGGTCTTGCCGGTGAAGCCGGGTTGGCACTTGCACTTATTGGGTCCCACGCAGTTGCCGTGCTTACAGCCAGGCTGGCACACAGCTGTTCAGGGGGGATTGAAAGAGGAAGAGACAGATCAGTGCAGCACCCTGGCAGACTTCTTGTACCAGATCAGGATGACAAAGCACTTAATCCAACCGCTTCTTGACTTCCACAACCCCTTGGCTGTAAATGATCGATTTATTCCACAATATAGCAATAAGAAGCATAATGCCTCATTCATATAGGGTGTTTATATGCTTCTCTTTGTGTGACAGTGTTATTATCAATGACTAATGATAATAGAGAAGCCATTTTCAGCTAACCAGATTATATATAACTTTTTTTTGGTTTTGTTTTCACATGGCACAGCGTTGACTCTTCTGGAAGTTTTATTGTGCACATTGATATTAAATCATTTCTGTATGACTGTACAAATGAGTTTCACCTTTAATCACTGAGAAAAGCTGAGATGTTTCTGGTTTCGAAATGCAGCGCTGATATGTACCCTGGCGAAAAGCCAACAAAAATTACCTTGGCAAATATTATTTTCCCTGGAAACTAAAGCAGAAACAATTACAGCCCCAAAATAGTTGCTTATGATTAGTGCCTCGGTAAAGAGCAGCCCTGCACTTCATATACAATGGATGGTGGCATTTTGAGTGTGTACACAGATGTGGTAGTTGTGGGATCTGTACAGCTTCACTAACACTCTGTGTTCAGTCTCAGTCAGCTGGAGCTTTGCCCTGCTTATCTGACTGCACTGACTGCAGCTTGCTGCTGAGCATGTCTGAATTGCGGGTTCTCAACCAAGTGTTACTAATTAACTGTAACTGTAACTCATTAAAAGCTTCATTAATTCTGTCATAATACAGTGCAATCAGAAAACGCAATTATCACTGTGGTGGAAGAGGAAGGCCATGTGTTTGTGCACGAATGTGTGTTAGAGAGATAAGAAGAGAGGGCTTCTGAGGAAGAGCTGCTATTTCATAGACTACTTTAGCGCGGTTCCACTACTCAGTTGATTTTAGTTTAATTTGGTGACAAAATGGTTAATTGGGCAAAATAAGAACAAATTATGTCTGGACTGAAAATTGTACCCTTTCAAAGAATGTGAGAGGTTGCATTAAGGTGAAGTGTTTTTCAATTAAATGAAAACTTTCTATCCCATTGTTCAACTTAATTGTGATGAAATTATGTTAAATTTCCTGGTTTTGTCTATTATTAAATATATTTATCTACATTTCTCTGAATATTCTGTGAAACATGTTTTTCACTGTCTCACTCGTCACCATATTTGGAGCATAAACTATTTGGATGAGCCTACTGACTGGTGTATTGCACATACAGTTGTGGCCAAAGGTTTTGAGAATGACACAAATATTGATTTTCACAAAGTTTGCTGCTTCAGTTTTTCTAATGGCAATTTGCACATACTCCAGAATGTTATGAAGAGTGATCAGCTCAACTGCAATTAATTGCAAAGTCCCTCTTTGCCTTGAAAATTTACTTTATCCCCAAAAAAACATTTCTACTGCATTTCAGCCCTGCCACGAAAGGACCAGCTAACATAATTTCAATGATTTCTCCATTAATACAGGTGTGGGTGTTGATGAGGACAAGGCTGGAGATCAATCTGTCATGAGACTGTCTGAGTTAGAATAACAGAGTGAACACTTTAAAAGGAGAATGGTGCTTGACATCATTGTTCCTCTTCTGTTAACCATGATAACCTGCAAGGAAACACGTGCAGTCATCATTGCATTGCATAAAAAGGGCCTAACAAGAAAGTTTATAGCAGCTAGTAAGATTGCACCTCAGTCAACCATCTATCGGATTATCAAGATTTTGGGTCCATGGCCAGGAAACTCCCCAGATCTTAATCCCACTGAGAACTTGTGGTCAATCCTTCAAGAGGCGAGTGGACAAACAAAAACCCACAAATTCTGACAAACTCCAAGCATTGATTATGCAAGAATGGACCGCCATCAGTCAGGATTTGGTCCAGATGTTGATTGACAGCATGCAAGGAAGAGGTCTTGAAAAAGAAGGATCAACATTGCAAATATTGACTTGTTGCATGAACTGTAGTGTAAGTGTAATTGCCAATAAAAGGTTTTGATACTTATGAAATGCTTGTAATTATATTTCAGTATAGAAATATCTGACAAAAACACCTAAAAACCTTGAAGCAGCAGACCCTGTGAAAATTTAATATTTGTGTCATTCTCAAAACTTTTAGCCACGACTGTAAACTGCTGTAAACATTTCACCACATGGCGCCTTTGGAGCCCTATAATGTGTTTAAGCTTGAGAACATAATGAAACTGCATGTTTCTGCTGAATTGTACAGCCTTGGCTTTAATAAATGTTGGAAATAAGGTGAAAACAATTTAGCGCGTAATAAAATTGAAGAAGAAAAGTTTGACTTATATTTCTTTATATATGAAATTCATATTGAAAATGAAGCTGCAATATCATTCATCATATCATCATTACAATTCACATTAATAAACTTTCAGGGCTATCCCAGAGGAACAACTTTATTTCCTCTGGGTTCAGCCTGTAATGCTGTACAAACTGGATTCACAGGCAAAGGTAAGAGAAAAATCTTTTAACTGGAGTTGACATCGATAGACTCATTCCACTTTATTAGGCTGTGTAATCAAATAGGAAGAAAGTAGTAGTTGCCGAGTTGGTGATATGAGCCAGGGTGTTGTTAAGCAGTCAAAGTTCACAACTACAGATTAAAAATGGCCCAATTTGTTGCAGGAAGGAGAGAAAGCTGTGGTGTTATACACCTTGGTCTGGTCAGCAAATAAAAGAAAAGAAAAGCCACTGATGTTGTTAGTTAGAGGGCAGTCAAGTTGGGTGCTTTTTGTCATTCTCCTACATAGGGCAAGGATTAGTTTAACAGGATCAGTGGCAGCCATCAACAGATGTTGCCTCTGAGCGTATTTTTGAGCCTCTGGCCTGGCAGACAGATCAGCAAAATGACCGGCGTTCATTAACCACACAGCAAAGGACACGGAGGACTAAAAAAGGCTGCACCAGCTGGGAGGCCAAACATAGCATGTATGACCCTTGTTCTATGAAAGCCATCAAAACATGTCGAGTGATGACACACTTTTGCTCTGGTTTACATCAGCCATTCCTCTGGACACCAGAAGGCTGGTGCTGAAGCAGATTCTCCAGATTTAACGCCTATCCGTGGATGTCCGATCACAAACACAAAGGAAAAAAAGTTTCTTTAATTAATTTTGATACACTGAATGAATTTTTATATTACTGCAATGTATTGCTTCATCAAGGCAAGATGAGGATATTATTACTTTACGTAAGTTGCATCAACTTGACAATCAACTGATTCATCAGTTTCTTCTAATGACTATTTCATTTTTGACCATTATGTGCATCTTCCGTTTGAAACTGAGGTGGCTGACACTAAGATCATTGCTTATGTGTCAACCCAACTGTCCCTACCCAAAAAGATTACGAAGGAAAAAAAAAACAAAACATTTCAGATACCAAAAACAGAGAATATCTCGGTATGATAGCATTGACACTGTCAGCTTGGCTAACCCGATAAATTTCTGCACTTTTATGTATCCAGAGCCTCTGAAACCAAAGTTTATGTTCATTTACACAAAAGGAAATACTAATTTCATTATTTCGTGGCCAAACCTAATTTTTTATGTATATATATATATATATATGTATATAGCATTAGGAGTTTCATTAGTATTCCAATAGCTCAAGAGGGCTGGGAGAATCTTAATATCCCACTAAAGAACAGCATAATTCATGTTAGACATGTCTGCAGGTGAAATCAAGTCTGCAGAGCGTAAGCTGTTTGCATAGATCCATGGAGGAGGGAAGGTGATGGTTGCTGCCAAGGGGTGTGAGCAAGCTGTTAGCAAATGGGTGGGGGATAGACTGGGCTTGGCTCTATAAATAAGTGAGTGAGCCCAGGATTCAGAGGACGTGCCCCCCAGGGATATATGTCTAGCAAGATTATTCCAAGAAAATGTGGAGCTAACCTTGGGGCTGGCACCTTATCCCGACTATTCTGTGAGTTAAGGCGAAGAGAGCTGCAAAACAAATAGCCAAACAAAGAAAGGTTGCAGCCGGTATTTAGGCTTTTGAGAGAGGAAACAAATTAGACATGATGTTAGAGTGCAGAGGCTGGTCACTCTGACAAGCAAATATTTCTGGAAAAAATAACAATAAAAATAAATAAATAAAATTAAAAATTAAAAAAATAAAAAAAACCACCCACATACTGTTACAGTCAGGAGTTCTGGAGTCCCACATATTCCCTGTTGCCTTCTGGTTAACAGATCCACTTTGAACGCATTTACAATTGACTTCTCATAATTAAAATGATGTCTAACTAAAGTGACTGTCTCCTGTGTTGTTCTGAAAATGTTAACATCCCATCACTCAGATCTGATTGGGATAGAAAAAAGCAGTAACTCTCCCTCACACACTGTGAAACAATAAGATTATAATTCTCCATTTTAAATTACATCACTGCACGGAAAGATGAAAATGCCACCATTATCACTGAATGAGATCATGGCCCAGGTTCCTTCAGTATAAGAAAATAAAGGCAGCAGCTACCTGACTATGAGCAGACTTTCACAATATAAAAGTGTTTTTAAAGCAGAAAATGTGTCAAATGATTCTGAACATTTGCCTTTCCTTTCTGTTTACATTCCCTGTAATTTCTTTTACAAGCAAACCCTTCAATTTTGTTTTCACCTTATTACCTGACACCTTACAGATGAAAAGACACACTTTGAGACTGGCCTTTACAGCTCAGTGATCAGAAAAAAAGTAGGTTAGACAAGGGAACTGCACAGACAATCACAATGAAGTGAATTACTGAAACTCAGGTATCACTTTTCTGCTTTCATCGTTCACTTGTTAGCTCACATTACCTATTCAAAAGTCCTGCCTTAATCCTGTCCACTCCATTTGTAGAGACAAAGACTGCACTTAATCAAACTAAATCCTGGTCTCAATGGATTTGTAAAATCCACTAGGACCTCAAAGGAAATTATGTGTGAACTATGTAATAGGGTAGTGACATTCAATCTAGGTGCTTTGTACTGCAGATCAAATCTATCCACTGAGTAGGTTCTAAGTCGTTTGGGAAAAATTCAGGTTAATCAAAACTTGAGTCATTTGAGATGTGTCCAAATCAGGCAAAACATCTTTTCATGCACATTGCAAGTCAACCAGCTGCAGGACTCTCAGGCCTCTAAATACTGACCATTGAGAACAAAAGAGCACAGCATTGAAAGACACAAGAATTTATCAGGCAGCGAGGGTCTAGTGAGAGACATAGTTGTGTTATGAGAAGTGTGACTAATGCTGGGGGCTAAATGTCATGGATATCTCACTGCTGCTTCGATTTTATGGAAGGTCAAAGATAAATACTGCAACTGCAGTTAAGGGAAAGTGGCTGAATTAACCGGTTGAGGTTAGGAAACAAATGCAGAGACTATGCCTTTATCCTTCACCTTGCTACATACACAATACAGCAACGCCTGCATTGACACACCATCTCGATACTGTATAGGCCTGAAGCTCTGTGTAGAATTGCCCAACATAAATTTCCTTCAGGACAATGGACCATGTAATATAGTTGCAGTTTCCAAAAGGTGAATGAATTTCCAAGGCAAAACATCAAAACACACACACATATATATATGTATCTACTATAAAGCTCCTCTGTCTCTTTTTCTGCCTCTCTCTGGCGGCAATCATCTCCAACGCCTTATCTCTAAACCATTTTCTCTGCATCTTAGGATTTCTACCCTCTCCACCATTTAGTTTCTTTCCTTTCCCTCTTTTAGCTCTGGAAGCTTTTTAAAAGAAAAAAAAAGGTTGATCCATCTTTTTCCATTCTTGGGAGAAGTTGCACAAAAGTATTGCTGAGCTCGCTCCATGGCTGAGAAAGCCACAATCCGATAGCTCCAATCTAATCTCTTCTATCACCACAAAAACTTACCAGGACCTGGATGATGACGGCATCCACTGACACATATGTGCACAAAGGCGCAGGTACACACACACACAAAGACACACACACACACACACACAAACAAACAAGATTACACTCTCTTTCTTTTTTAAATCATCCACATGAGGTTCAGCACCTTACTGCCTTGATGGAATACTGATTGCAGTCCTAAGTGAATGGATTTCAGCTGTGCACACAGTCAGCACCATTTAGAAGCATTAAGAAAAGCACTTACGAGAGATGCAGCCCAAAGAACAGATATACTTCTGTTGGAAGAAATTTTTAAAAAAGAGTAGCAACTTGATATTGCAGTTAAACTCAAAATCAGTTGAAATTTTGGCTCAACACAGAACATGTGGAACTCCAGAACAACACAGAAAACATGTTCACACACTGCTTGGTGGGTGCTCGAGTTATTGATGCAAATACAACTCTTTTTTACCTGATTTGTTATGAGGCAAATTCCATCTCTGAAACATTATCATGAAAAAAAGAGATTTATTATCATGTCTTGTGGAATAGTAAGTTTAGGCTGCAGCATGCTTTGTGGCAATTTCCATTGTTTGGCCTCTAAATCAGTGAAACATGAGATCACAAACATTGTCTTAGCTCATAACCTAAGCTTGTGTCATAATAAAATCATCTTCATCTATGTAATCCTCATTCAAAAACAACATGCAATCCACTCTGAACGTGGGAATCTGTCAAGGCAGACAGCCCAGCACAGATGCATTGGGAGGTAATGGGCATTGAGACAACTGACTCCTGCTTGGATTGCTGCTGATTCTGGTCCCATATTACAACAAAAAGCATCAAATGATACAATTGAGCTGTATGAGTAAAGCCAATGTTTTCGCAGAAATGATTCCAGCTCAGATTGTGCAGTTCAAATGTCTATGTGTGGGGTAAAGGTACACCCCCCCAAAAAGATCAACTAACCCCCCCCCCCCAAAAAAAAAAAAAAACCCTTAAATTTCCAAGCATGAAATCAACCCCCCTCAAGTTGGAAAGCTAGGCCTTCTCCATAAACTATTAGCATACATTGTTTTTCTCATTGCAATATTTAAGTTAGAATAAATTTACCATATTTTGTACCTAACAGGCATAAAGTGAGAGATGGATAAAGAGCAGATTTGTCTTGCAAAGACCTTGGGTTAATATGACTGCACTGCACAAGAAATGCAAAACACCAAGGGCCATGATCTCCAGGAATAATACTTGTATTCTCCAGAACAAACTAAGATATTGTGGAGTACTCACAATGCAAAATAGCTGCCATAATCCAGGAAATAGCCACAAAGTCCAACAAGCAGTATATGGCATGTTTTTGGACAAGCAAGTACATGAAATACAATGAGTTCAACAAAAGGTCAATTTTAGAATGGCATGATGAGCTTCAAAACATAAAAACACAAATATAATGCGGCAATTTCAGCAGAACTCAAAATGAGTGGATTCATATTCGACAAGCTAAAATATGTGGGCAAAAACAACATGCATCATGAGGAACCCTTAGAGGCCTTCCATACAACAGGAGCGTAACAACTTGGAACTTGGAAGTTGTAATAATGTTAACTATTAAGAAGTAATGCTTTGATTCTGAGTTCAGTCTTTTGTTTCCGCTTGATCAAACAGGATGTTTTGAAGATAAATCGCAGCAAATAAGACCCTTCCTTTAATCAGTGTATGGCCTTAAATATGTAAGGGGACAGGGATTATTTTCTAGATTCCACTTAGATGAATGCAAAAAAACATGTTGGAGGGGTTTTTCATTGTAGTGCTGATTTATTATTTATTCCTCCCTTTTATGTAAGCAAAGATGGAATGATTTGCAAAAATTAGCTGGAAAGGCTGGAAATGAGTTCTGCTCAGTGAGTGTGTCTTTTTATAGAGATTGCATGTGCCTGCAGGGTTACCTTGGTGGTCAAATAAAGGCTTCCTCATTTAAAAAATCTGTTTTTGAAAATCTGGCTCTTTTTAGTTATGTAGACAATTGCTATGTTCTTGTATTTGTTGTATTTCCTTTGTTGTATTCGGAAGATACACCCCAGCACGTTTGAGTGTGTGAAACTTCAATTTGCCATGAAATCCTCATCAGTGGAAACAAGAACATAGTATTTTGACATTTTAGGGATTAGACTGATTGCTTTTCTTGCTGAGACTCAGACAAAATCAATAACCATATCTGTATCTGTACAGAAAAAATGAAGCTACTTCTGAACAGCTGATTAACTTCACTTAACACAAATATTGGAAAGTTGGTTGAAAAAGCTTATGAAATTTGTATTGGTTTTTCGTTCAAACTCTTGGCAAGGTGGCAAATAATATTTCCCAAAATGTCCAGATATTGCTTCAAGTTGCTCTGTTCCTGCAGTATAAAAGGCCTATTTGGGCCCCCCACCCCCATACCCTTTTTGAATTGAACCTCCACAGCAAAGTAGCGGTTATACCACCACGGGCACCAAGCCATGCAGGCAGTGTGGGATTTGTGAGGCAACTGGCCAGATTTGAAAGTCATGCAAATATATATTCACACCTCCCTGGTTAGCATTACGAGATAGCAGTGTCTCTTCGCACAATGTAAACATGCTGAAAATGTGAAGTGCTAATATTCCATATAGTTTATCTGACACAGGCATGTGTTGCTATAAGAAGCAATGACAGGACAAATCCTCTGATCGGTGCTGCTGAATATAGACACGAGTTGACCTATGTACACCTGACAGTGCCATGGTTAGCGTGCACACCGATAATCCTGCTTGTCTTGCTCTCTCGGTGTCAGCTAATTTGTTTTGCACAGTAGTGACCCATAATAGATCACATATCTGCCCTTGATTGTGTCCACCTGCAGCTATAGCCTCTTCTCTCATTATGGCCACCAGCAGTGTGAATATAAATGTCAGCCAGTCCTCCATTCAACCAGCCATTACGATCAATCTTTTCACAAAGGTTGTCCCTGGAGCAATGCTCCATTGGCTATATGTGTTTCTGTTGTTGACGATATGCTTGCACATGTGTGTTTTCCCCAGCCTTTTTATACTGCGCCTGAATCTCCTCTCCTCTAAATAGCATCTTTCACCCCAGCTAGAAAGCTTGCAACCTTGCTAGCCCCCAGCAGCAGCAGCAGGCATGGTGGCACTCACGCTGGCAGTGACCCCAGGAGTGGCGTGTCCATCCCCAGCAGCAGTCCACCCTGGCCCCGTAACGACACAGGCCACTGGATGAAGCCATCTGTCGTGGCCACCTGTGAAGAGATGGCGTAATTAGTTCATGGTAGAGGTTGACCGGTTATCAGGTGGGCCAATATTTGGAAATTTCATCGTTATCTGCCTTTTTTTTTTATTCGATGGGCCGATATAATTAATTTGAAACTGGGTTATTTCAGCTCAGATGTTCAGATGCATCTCTGTCTCTTTCTCGCCTTCTGTCTCCAGTACTATCCACCCCGCGCCCTCTGATTGAATAAGAAGCAGAGGCAGAGCCAGTTTTCTCGTGAGAAGCGAGAGAATACGCATGTGTCGAAGGTAAACGCAGAAAATTCTTCCGAAATTGTAATAAACATCCCAGCGCTCTACATCTCACAACTACTACTAATGTTACAGTGAGCAAGAGAATAACGTAAGAGTGGCGGCAGCTCTGCTAACTCGTATTACCTCCTGACATGTCTGTGAAATACTGCTGGTAATATCGAGATGGAAAAAGTCTGTGATAGAGAAGTGTGTGTGTGATTAAGAGAGAGCGAAAAAACTCAGTTCACTTGTTTTAGGGACGCTCGCTAAGGTGGAGGCTGAATAGCTTTTACCATAACATTAGTTTGTCAATCTGGCTCTAAACGCTCTGCAGACTATGTATTAGCAATGGGGAAAATGTATGTAATGTGGAGAAAAGTGTGTGTTTGCATTAAAGTCACATGAGAAACTCTACAACTCATGACTACTAATGTTGCTGTGACCTTTCTGGTCCTATGATCTGAAAATTAAAGTGAAGATGAGAGAGAGTAAAATTCCGTAGTGATTTATCTGAACAAAATGGTGGAACATTTTAAATACTATGTGGACTCATTAAAGCCCTAAAGGCTGTGTTCTGTCAGGAGTTTAATTGCGCTCATAGCAACTATTACACTTTTTTATGTAGTTTTTGTCATATTAATCATTAATAATGTAGCCACATAGTTTGGAATGACAGGGTCTGTGCTATTGCACGGTAAAATATAAAATTTAAGAATGAAATCAACTTAAGGCTTGGGCAATTCCAGTGTTATAGATGTGACATTTGAACTGAGAATGATAGACTGAAGATTTAATTTATTATTTTTATTATTATTATTTTTAAGTTATTCATTTTTTGCACAGATATAGTTGTTTCTGGGGTAGTTGCTTTTTTTTTCCAACACTGCAATTCCTCTATGAGAAATTAAAGCTGAATATTTTCGTTACATCATGTTCTATTCTACATGGCACAAGAAATGTGTGGATTATCTTTTTATCTGTACTAAGGCTCACTACATATTTGTGCAGAGAATAGGTTGAAGGAATGAGCCCATTTAAGGTTACTGATCAAAATCCAAGCTGGGGTCTCTGAGAGCCTGACTTCAAGATGTCACCTAAAACCTAGCAGATAATAAACAAAATCAAAACAAAAAAAATACCAAACAAGTTGAATTTCCCCCTGGTGTAATAAAGGAAAGTCCATAAGCACTGACACAATTTTTACTGCCATTGAAGAAGCCTTCAACAAGTGAGATTGTTGTAGAAATCTTTAACTAGATACAGTTTATATTGACCTTGACTGACTATGCTGGTTTTAAGTTACACAGAGATAATAGTAAATAATGGTAATCCATTTAGAAAACAAAGGAGAAATTTTCTTGATATACTTCTCTGAGACAAAACATACCCATTCCTTTTGTGCCTTAATGAAAGAGTGAGGTTGTTGCTCAGTATTCAAAGCACATCCATTGCTGCTATCCCTGCCTAGTTAGTGTCTCTATGCCAAGATGAGGAAATGCAAATGCTTGCCCCTGCTGCCAATCACCTCACTGGAAAAAAACCAGATGGATGCTAAGTGAGAGTGGCAGATCCTGGGAAAATGTTTGTCTGCTGCCTGGCAAGCAGGAAGGCAGTCAGGCAGGGAAAGCTCCAAGAGGAACGTGGTATAAGAGAAGAGGAGAGAGGGGGAAAGGAAAGGGAAGACAGGAAAGGAGGAACCTAAAAAAAGAAAATGAAAATGGAGAGGGGGAGAAAAATCATTGTAATCAGCCGCTTCTCCGCAATATTAACTTGTTACATAAAACAGAGCGAAGAACCTCTCTGCATATGGCGAATTTTGGCTCATTTGGAGCATGGTGAGATAATCTGAAAAACTCCCTGTGACATTTTGGTGATATTTAAATCTGTTGACTGGAAGCTGATTTACTCCTGATGTTCTTGTACACACCCTTGAATTAATTCATCAGTGTGCATAAGGTAATTATCAACTTAGAAAACGGCAGCATGGTGTTGTGTGTGCTGCTGAGGCTGCACCTGCTCCTGTTCACTTGCCACTGCAGGAAAGTGTCTAAAACAGAAAACAACTTTTTTCTTTCCAAGGCCAAATTTCATGTCTAATACTCTGCCAGCTTTTCTTTTTCAGACCCTTGAAGTCCTCCAAATGCTAGAAGTTGTTTTGGAAGTCACACCTGACAGCACTGATTGTCTGATGTTGTTTGGAGACAAAGTATTCAACTAATTAACTCCACTATCACTTTCCAAAAACATGAGAGGTGAGATGGAAATGTCCTCCTTTTCTGTCTTGTTCTTTGGACCCCTATCTTTTATTGATTGACAAATCTGCTGAAAAGGGTGAGCTGGTGAGCAGCCCTATTTCTTTGTACATGGTTAACAAAAGGTATTTGGAGGGGAGGTATGAGGAGAGTGAAATATTAAATTTTAGTCTGCAATATAAATGGTTTATCATAGAATCAAATAAAAGTCAAACGATTGAGCTACAGTTTGTTTTGTTTTTTTGTTTTTTTTTTTCAACAACAGGAATTCAAAATGAAATGGGGTTCATTTCAAGTTTGGGTTGGAATTTCACAAAACTATGTGAATGTACACATTTCAGTTGTTCTCAATGTGTCAGGACCAAAAGGGCTGAGAACAAAACAGCAGTGAGTGGTGACAGAGCTGTCTGGGCTGTTTGTTTCATATGAAACAAGAACTTTATAGTCTGCTACAGGTTCTGGATTATTGAAGCAAATCTTATTTTTTTATTTATTTTTCTCCTAGTCACTCATATATAAATAGATACACACGCACATACACAGGATGAATATGGAAACGCATTTCAGTGTCCTCTGTGCTTGTCGCAGTCCTCTTCATACTGAATTTAGCCAGCGGAAGCTGCGCACCGCAGAGTGTTCTGAACTTGAAAGTCAGGATATAATGTAATTAATCTAATCACTGTCTCACACGTTAACACTGCATCAACACTAGATCATTCAGGACTTGGAAATTCTGACAACCAACAATGGAAATGGTGACTCTGCACCGAAGAACTTTTTTGGAACACCTGGTGAAACTCTACTGAACGGGGAGCTGACATATTGAATGTTGGCGTAATACCTATATTTATTACCCTGAGGCTCAGAATAATGAAACCAAATTGCACTAAGCCTCGAAGGAACTCGAGCAGATAATTATCACCCTTCACACGTGCTAGGTGTCATCTCTTCTCAAGCACAGACAAGGTTCTTCCTGTGGGATCCGAGACGATATTATCCACAGTACACATTTCATTGTCCAACCAGGGACGTGGAGTTGGCCACCATCCCTGGGATACAGTGACAGTTTGGGGGGGGGACTGTGGGATGTAGCATGCGAAACATATTAGTGTTGTCCTAACTCAAAGCTATGATGATCGAACTGATTGATTGACAGTTTGATGTTTCATCACTGACGCCCCTGGGGCTTTGATTGCTGCATTTGTTGTGTCTCCACTGTGAGACTTGTTCAGGCCTGCGAAGCTCAGCTGAAGGCTTGAGGTTGTGGAGTCATCAGTTGTCTGCGATCTTAATGTACCACCACGGCTGCAGGCACAGTCAGATGCACATGCCGGCTTCCAAGACTGCATACATAAACATGTAGCACCATGTGGGATAGTGACGAACACAAAAGAGAAACCAGCCGGCTTGTTAAAGCCACAGTGGTCATTATGCTTCAAAGTATTTGAAGCACTAAATTCCCCGTTCCAAACAAACAACTAGGAGTTTGTTGAGAGCTACCAAACAGGAGCTTGTACAATTATTTTTTTAAAGGAATGAAACATTTGTAAGTACTAGTTTTTAAGTTGCTTAATTTAAATTGTAACCATGTTGTAGACAAAACCACTTATAGGAAAAATAACTGACAGATAATCAGTAGCGGAAATAATTTGTCAGTGCAGCTCCAAATCACATAGTGCCTGGGTGCTTTTTATTTATTTTATTTTGTAGTGGTTCTTCTGTCCTGACTCTATATGTGGGTTCATTCCAGCTCTGTGGGACTAAACACCACCAACGACTACAGCTTTAGAATTAAACACCAAATAATCTGTGACACTGTACTAACAGCAATTAATATTGCTGGTGAAGATCACATGGGTGTTAAATTGCATTACAATGCAAGTGTCTGGTCACATACTGTGTTTCATGCAGCAGAGCCAAAAGGCAACAATAGAAACGGGCAATAATGAAACTTACTCTTTGTGTTTTTGTGGAGGTTGGTGGATTTTATGTTATCTGTGTATTTAAATTTTGCATATACTCAGTTTTACATGACTTGAACATTAAGTCTAGATTTGGCTGGAAACAGTGTTTTGTTGTCTGATTGTCCGTGCTGCACTCAACACAACAGAGTTTGTGAGTTGAATCCTATCTACAGAGCTCCCTCAGTGTCGTGTGTGCTCGATGAAACTGACAGCATGTGAAAGCATGTTTCTCAATAGCGGGGACAATAATGAACCTGTGGGTCAGTGGACTTTACTTATTACCCACTGACAGCAAACATTTGTCAGGCTGACAGAGTCTTCTATCATACTTGTGATAAAGATTTCGATCCACTCTTAATTTCACTGACATGCGTAATGTCAGATACTGAACACTGAGGAAACTCAATGTATAATTTTTTAAATAAATCTTCTTTTTAACCATAAAATGAGACTTCCAAAAGGTTTTCACACTTGTTCTCAATCCTTAAAAGCACAAATGTGGGTCTGATATTGAAATGCCAGCATAAACTGGCACCACTCCATTCCTTCGGATTATTACTGAGGAGGTCTGGTATGTGCTGCTTGGTTTAACATTTTAGTGACATCACTAGGAAAGCATATCCTCAACTATACATGCTCTACCCCTTGTTTTGCTAAAGCCTTCTGTGCCGCATGACTGGGAATCTGCTTTCCTTGAGTCCTTTATGGAAATGAAAAGTGGCAACAATAACAACAGGACCACAGTGGCACAATGCTTTAGCTCCAGATATGCAGGTGTAGCATTTGATCTAAAGCTGCAGGAGAGCAAAATTATTTTGGCAATGATGCCCATGAAGGACCCTTCAGGGCTAGATGGATAAGCCTGTTAGGAGCACTCTCTAAAAGGCAATAAGTGAGGGAGACTAGGTAATAAATTACTTTTTTGCTTGTGCTTGGTCTCAGGGGATATTTTCTCATTGAATTAATATTGAAGTGGAGACTCAGGCCCAGGCCCAAGTTTATACCCATAAAAATTCAGAAATTATGGCTATGGTGACAAGCCACTTCATCAGCAGAGATGTTAATAATGTACAATATGCTGCTGCTCTGTAAAGAAAATGATCATTACACAATGGCAATGTGTGAAATAAAGGTCAACGTCCTACACACTCTTGTCGCACAAACGTATTTGCCATGGTGCTGAAGATGAAAATGTCCTTAACAACAAAAACACTGACTTTTCTTCTTTGCCCTCCCACAAAGTCACAACTGAATCCTGTGATATGCAAATAATTTCTTTTAATTTTATCTCTTTTTTTCCCCAAAAGAGCTGAGCACTGGAGTGAAAAAAGCTGAAGAAAAGAACTGGAAATGTAGGCCTGAATCCACAGATGTCAAAATCTATCAACAAGCAGGCAAAGAGGCAGTTAGTCTGAAGAGGATTTGTCAAATCCGTACATTTCAATAACAATTACCTCCATAATCTTCAAAGTTTTCCATTCATTTTAAGAACACCAAACATTAGAGAGGATTCAGCTGTTGAGGTTCATACTGTCTGACAGAGATACACGAGGAGTGGGGTTGAAAAAAAAAAAAGTACAATACTTGCATTCTCTGTCGGAGATGTTGGGAATTTGGCTGAAGGATTTAGTTTGCAAAAGCCTCTGACTGTTTTTTTGGACTTCTGTCCAATTTTACTCTGAGCTCCAAAAATGTATCTCCATGTGACACACAATGAGTCCTCTTAAAAAAGAATTCTTGTCAAAAAACAAAAACTAAGCTGAGTATTTTGCCCATGTGTGAATGAACAATGCTGATACAATTACTCATCCAGCTTTATGAGGCTCTTTGCCAGATCCTTGTTTCAATGGAATGGACCAGGGTTAAACATAAATTACAGCGTGGTTTTATTATGCATGGTTGTAAAAAAAAAAACACCGAACATTCAGCATGCTTAACTCAGATGCACCTAAAGGCAGATGGAAGCCTCGGACACATGCATACTTTGGGGTCTGGCAAGCCTGCACACCTCCGTCTGCACATACTTCATCGGGTTCATGTTTGAACATGAACCGCCGGGCAACGTACTATCACTTCACTTTATAATCACTCCTGATATCTGCGCAAGACAGGAACCGCTCGGTGGGATTTGTCGCCCATGCAAAGAAAAACAACACAGCCTCTAATGTGTGCCAACAGTTAGATGCACCTTTAGATGCACTGTTGTTGTCATCGAAGTAAAAGTTGGAGTTATAGAGTGGAAATGATTATACGGCAAGAATAGGAATAAATGCTCACCTGAGCGCACATGGTTTCCAATTCCACAAGAATAACGTGATTTATGTCGGATCTATATTGAGCTAAACTGTTTGGAGATCCTTTAATACTCCCGTGTTGCTTTTAACCAGAAACCGCTATCACCCATTGCAAATATTTAACACCCCATTAGAAATATTTAAAAACCCATCACTGAGCTGTGATGATCACACACGGCAACTGGCTTTATTCAAAAGCTGCGTTTCAGAAAACCACCCGTGTGCCATTACCTGCCGTCAAAGTCTGCACTTGCTCCAAAGCAGCAGCTGTACAGCAGCATCAACTTTATCCAAAATTCCATGTTTTCGAGAATTAAACCCGACCACGCCGCCTGTTATTTTTCGTGCCGCTTTCCCGAGGTGCTGGAGACAAACACAGTCCGCTGCCTGAGAATGAGGTGACCCTACTGTGAGAGAGCGAGAGTGGGCGGGAGGGAGGGAGGGAGGGAGGCGGAGGACGCAAGTATGGAGCGGGACGTACTCTACCGGGAAGAGAGCTCACAGCTCCCCCCTCCCTCCTCACACTTGCAAGTTCTCTCAGCAGGTTCTCCTGCCCATAGCACCAACTGCAGACAGTCCGCATCTTGCTTCTTTAAAATCAGCGTCAGATTTATTGGCCTTTTTCTTTTCTTTTAGTCTAACATGTCAGCCTGTTCAGACGCTCAGGAAACAGTGGACCTCGGTTAGGAAATGCCTTAATGAAGTGCAAAGCCTGCTGAGACACGCCGGTGCTCCGGCCACCCAGGTAGCACAGCCAGTGAGAAAAAAAAAAACACATCGGGGCTCAAATTGGAAAGGACCAAAACAAAAGCGTTCCATAATACAAAAATTAATGGTTTCACAACGTCTGAGGAGCACTTCAATAATGAGAAAAGCTTAGGAGCTGCGTAATTATGTAAATAGAAACACAACTGATGGGCCCCGGATTGTCTTTTAATCGAAATGTTCCTTGACATAATGATTTCAGCATCAAGAATTTGTCACGGCTCAATATTGAAAATATTGATCCAGCATGTGCAAAATGACTCTTTGTCGGTGTATTATCAATCACCGACAAGAAATGAGGTCTGATCGTTTTGTCTTAATCCTTATGTGGCATTTAACATAGAAAGTCTGGTGAACTGGACTTCCTGTCTGGTAACATAAACAGGCCTGTCTCAGTTTTGGGGTGTGAGAACTCCAAACAGTCGGCAAGAATATAAAATAAAATAATAAAAAAATTGGAGAAAATGACTCAGTGAAAGGCTCCAACAGGTCCACACACCATTTCAGCCAGGGAGGAGAGGGAGGCTTAATGTATCCACCGCTCGGCTGGTTCCGCCCCACCGCACTGATGGATCTGTGCGGCCTCAGAGATTTGAGGTCTCCGGAGAAGCGTGATCGGAGAAATGTCGGTTTTATGTAAATTAATCACATTACTCTCTCTACTGTGCCAGACGAACGTGATTCCAAATACGATTTATTGAAATCAAGTATGAATTATGGGTTAAATCATGGCCCACTTCCAACTAATTTGCTATGTTGTTGAAAGACTGAAACTGATAATAGTAAACTTCAAAAGGTCTCTGCCTGAACCTCAAAGTACATCCCTTCTCTTAGTCAGGAATAAGTTGAACTTAATAAATGGATTCATGCCATTTGTCAGTGGGCACTTTAGTCTCTCTTGGAATTAAGTGGTTTCCTGTAGATTCATTTATCTGACTGCAAAGTCAGGTGACCTGCTGTGGATTAGGTTACACAACTTGAATGAAGTCACTGAATGCAGAATGTATATGGAGCAAGTTCAGGCAGTTCATGATTGTAAATGTTGCAGGAATTTATAAAGGAAAACAGGAAGTTGTCTGAACTGGACTTAGTTGTTGATTTGTGACGGTATTTCAGCACTGATCCAAGATGCTTCTTCAAACTGAAGAAGTGCTGAGAAGGTAAACCTAGTCCTGTTCTTTAGCGAACCTCCTCTGAGAAAATGGCAGTGAACAAAGCATCGTTTTGTGTTTTTTTTTTTTTTTTTTTTGGTTGTGTTTAAGTGTTGAAAAAACAAAAAACATCAACTTAACTTTTCACACATTAAGTCCAACTTGCTTTTGTTGTGCACTAGTAGGAGTAATTTGGAGATTTGCAATTAATATCAATGATTATGAAACTGATTATTGATATCTAAAAATATTTACTATAAGTAGTAAATTTCGGGGCACCACCCTGTTACCAGGGACCAATGTCCAAATTAGCAAAATCAATATCAAGTCTCACAAAGGTTAACAAAATGAGTAAATGCGAGCCTTGACTATTATTAATCCAGCAATTGTCACAATTATAACCACAAAAATCACAAACAACGAGTTAAAATAACAGAATTTATAAACAGCAATCATTATTCAAAATAACATCACTCTGGATAAATGGCTGTGATAGTCTGATTGATTTATTTAATGACACACATCAGCTACTAATCTGCAATGGGTAACACATGTAATAAGAATGTGTTAGCAAAATGGATAGCCTTAGCAATAGCTATAGCAGTAACAATGGTAACATCATATGCAGCAACACTAATAAATAGTGATAGCAATGACAATCACAATAGCACAGCAACAGCAACCGCACCAGTCGATCTATGGATCTTAACTTAAGGGTGTGCGTATGTATGTGTGGCGTCGACTACGCACCCGTCGGAGCCAAGATGGCGACTGGTCGCCGCATGTTAATATATGTGAGGGGACGAAGAGGGAAGGAGAAAGATCGCATACTACGTCACCACAGTTGATTATTACAGTACTCGGTCAAGCGGTCCGTATTCTCCTCAGATAACGGCGACGTGATGAATCGCGGAAGACGGTAACGAAATTGGTGCGCTGGTCTTCTCAGCATGTGGATAAGCGGTCCGCGCTGGGTTCGAGGGGGGAGAAAAGAGGAAAAACAAACAAAAAAGAAAACAGCAGGCTGTATTCGTCCCGCGAGTTGAAGACTGTGACCCATGATTTTTTGGTGGCAGGATCCGAATGTTTGGTGTTGCTCCCTTCCGGCGATCCCGTAGAGACGGAAGCTGGGGCACTGGGAAAAAGCAAAGATGGATGGGTCTTTATCACCTATGTGACGTCACCGGTGACCCCTGTTGAGGGCGCCGGCCTCCAGGCAATGCCCTCCTGTTCAAACTCAGAACCGCTCCTTAGGAGTGGATGCTGGGTGTCATGGCGCCATTTTCAAGTCCCTCCTGAAGCGGCTTCAGGAGGGACATGTAGGACTCTCTATTGTCCTTTTCAGAGCCCGTGGGAGGCGATCCCAACACTCTGGAGAACTGTGAACGATAAATGGAGGGGGGAAAAAAGTACTTACCCATTAATGATCCTCCTGGAGAAATTACGCTGTTATATTCTGAATTTAAAAGACTGCGCCACAGCAGGCAAATGTAAAAATAAATAAATAGATGAAATAAATAGAATTTCAGTTGGTGAATCATAAGTTGGGGGCTTACTGAAAGTGACATGTGATGTGACAGGTAGGATGAGGAGCATCAGAGAACAAAAGATTATGGCACATAAAACAGCAGCCGCTATGACCTACTGTTGGGAACCAAACGGGCTCCTGTAATTAGACTCAACAATGTTTATTTGCAGATCAAATGAAACACATTTTATTGATAATGTCAAATGAAAAAGACAAAACAGCATGAATTATGTTTCAGATAATGGAAAGGGCAGCTGAGAGCCATCTCCTCCCAGGTTTTGCTTTGCATCAGTGCTTGTTCTACTAACCCATGAACAAGGTCACTGATTGTCAAAAGGAGAATTCATATCAGAACAGAGAGGCCCCACATACGTAGCAATGAGATGTTGCAGGATAACAGCCAGAAACAGTAGCAGTGCAGTGACACAGAAAACAGTTGGCCTGCAGAATTTTAATCTCAAGTAATAGCTAAAGTAAATGAAACACACAAAGGTTTTTTATTGTATTTTAAAACTGCTGCAACAGAATGTTGAGGTCATAGCTGCCTTAAAAAAAACCTCCCTGGATGTGGAAGAGAGAAGTTGCCAGGCGTTTAAGAGAAAAAGATACAGGGACACAATTTTTATTTTATTATCAGTGTCAATATAAACTGTTTCATTTCCAGCTCACATGCTCCTGCCTTTTGAGGTAGTTAATTATGCTATTAAAAAAAAGCATCCAGCTCAGCATATTGCTGACTCTGTGTTGTTAAGGCTTCAGGAAGCCAATGGTTTACATAGAAAAGAGCTCAGATCTCATTTTCATTTTGTCTAACCAAAATATTTTGGCAAGTCACCTCCTAGCCTAAGGTGTTCGGATTTAATCAAGCCACTTCACACCTCAATATTCTCCTCTCTCATGCAAGCATTAAGTACTGCAACCTACTCACTTTCACCCTCCTTTATGCCTATATGCATTTCTGTAATGTACACTTGTGCAGAGCCACAAGCATGAATAGGGAGTCAGACATCTCCTTTTGAAATAATTCCACACCTTGGAAGGAGCTGTGTATGTGGCCATTCACCTCGTGATAGATTGACTCTGCTGAGTGAATTCAGATGAGCTTGGTGCTATTGCTTCAGAGTGAGCAGGAAAACTGGCTCCTCGGCTACCTCCTCAGATTTCTCAAGTAGCTGCATTGCACTGTCAAAAGGTGACAACATAGGATTTTCCAGAGAAAGAGATGACCAGTTTCACCCATGAGAATGAAAGCGGAATGGGTTGTAGTGGTGTCTATGGTGAAGTGAATTTTTGGAAAATACCCAATGTTTTGTGTGATTGTGAGCAACCAGGCTGTGAGCACCACACATCCAATCGAGCACACTGACCTTTTCCCCAGCATCATAAAATATTCAATGGTGCTGAACATATTATGGGATGCATACCATATTCACATCTATTCTTTATAAGGAATAATACGTTTCTCTGTAGCACCTTGTTAAAGGTATTTTACTTGATGTAATTAAAGATTAAATCCAGTTCCTCTGTGTTGCCTTGTTCTGCGCAACCCCCGCCCAGACGCACATAGCAGAAAGGTAGATAATAATAATGCCCCATCTCATTTCAGTGTAAGTGAATTTCAAGCTCTGAATTTCCTCCTTCCTCTGCTAATACTCGACAAAAGACAGAGCTGACAGCTGAGCTCTGTCATGGAGGGCCATATACAGGCTATTCGCAAAAACAGCATGTGGATGCACGATGCAGCTGTACAATTCCAACTGCTACTGTTTAGAGTGACAACGTGATGGCACAGTTTAGACAAAACCACAGAAATAAGATAGCAGTTGGTTCTTGCAGAATTTCACTATGGGGGTTGATAAAATATTTCTGATTCTCATTTTTTCCACTACAATCCAGCACCCAATAATTGAGCATATGTATCTATGAAGAGGGTTAGTTATTAGGGACTCTTGGATGAGTTTATCAAGTCGAAAATCACAGTACTTTTAACATAAGAGTGAGAAATTTCAGAAGACGACTCGCCTACAGACTCTAAAAGTAAACATATCTTCTTTTTTTATTATTGTTTTGAAGCCCTTTCTTCTAATGGGCTCATAAAAAAGAAATCAAAAAGAAAATGTTGAGGTTGGATACAAAATAGTTGTTCCAACTTGACACAGCCAGGAGCCACAGACTGGGCACTTTATCATACCATAACCAGGCTGAAGATGCTCAGCTCCACTTTGCTGCCTCCAGTCCTAATTTTGCGCCACTGCTTCTTTTTGATTGGCACTGATTTCCAGTCCACTCTTTTGCTTGGGCCTTCCCACCAGCATGTTGTTCTTTGGTGAACAGCTTTCAGGCTCCATTGTCATCACCTGCACTGAATATCCATGAGTCTCTGCTGCCCATGACCGGTCCAAGTCTACCAGACCCATACACTGTTTACCTGTTGAGGTCAAATAAATTTTTTTGAATAACTGCAAATAATAACTTTTTGACATCTAACATTTTGAAACTATAGTGAAAGCAACATTTTCTAAAGGTGAACACACGACAGAACACTATCATTTTATAAAGACAAAATAAGTGTATAGAAGCCTAATGCACTGGTTCTGTTTACAAATCTACTACACACATATTAAAGGAAAAAGTGGACCAGTGAAACATTAGCTAGATTTCCAGAAGCTATTCTACATGTGAGCTGTGAGCTTCAATTAAACATTAACAACCCACAATACTTTGTGACATGTACAGAAATGTTCATCAGGCCCAGTTTATTTTGGTTCAAACCGTCAAGAAGAAAAGGTCTGTGACTTTATCTTTGGATGAAATATTGTCACTGGGATGCAAGACGATGATTTTTGTGTCCACAGGGTGTGAGGGTTAGATAAGACACTTATCACGGACATCAGGTTGTAATACAACTGAACATCCCTAGGAGATCTGTCTCCAGTGTAGTTTAGTTTTTGTCAGCATGTGTTGTTATTTAATCACCTATCTGTGATCAAGCTAATCCGCTATCACTTTATCAGCCAGGCTCTAATTCAGCCAAATTTATTTAGTGGATTGGTCTGTAGTAAGGCGTTACTGTCCTGTTATTTTGTCGACTTCCTTTTTATCACTAGCATTCACATGTATCACACTGTTCTGTTTGGATTTACTTCAAATGTAGTTGGCAGTTTAGCGGCTCGGTAACAGATGGCAGACAGAGTAAATGTAAAAGCTTTGGTCTGCTGTGCCGCCTAGACAGCCATAGTTGAGCTGACAGCCTCTTGAGAGAAGAGATCAAACATGGTTAGAAAATGTTAGTGGGAGAGGTTGAGCCCTGTTAACTGATACAGAGCAGAAACCGCCGTGACAGGTGATGTCGGGTACATATGAAAGCTCTTCAGAGTGACGAGGCAATGGGGAGCCGCCTCAGATTTGGAGGGAGGCTTTGATAAGCTGGAGAGCTATCGGGATGAAGAGAGTCCTCAGCAGTAATGAAACAGCACACAGTGAAGCTTTCACATAGACCTGGAGGTTCAGGTCTGGCAAAACACTTCCTCCTGAATATCACAAAGCTGATTTAGCAGCTGTTCTCTGCAGCTGTTTTGTCAAACTGAAGAAATGCCTGCATTAACATTTCTCACACTTTCTCACAAACTCAACGGTCTAGACCATCAAAAATGTTTAGTTAGGCCACAGAGTGGAAATACCAAAAAATGAAACAGCAGGGTGTACTCAAGTAACTGCTTCATAGTGACAGAAATGGCACATTTTAAAATGTGATGCTGATGTGATACATTACACACCAAGAGTTGATGAACAAATGAAACTGGCAGCGTGAGTCAGTGCTGGCAAGGTTGATATTTCCTTTCTCCTCCGATGACTTTCTTTGTGATGCACATTATAACAATATTATAAAAATATAAATTTCCTTCAGTTCATAACAACAGCAATCACCAATATGTCTGATATTACATTAGTAGTAGTAAATATTCAGGTATAGGGAAATAAAACTGATGTATCAGTACCTATGCATCGCCTCTCAGGAGGAAGCTGGACAGCAGTTTGGTCTGCAAAGCGGCAGAGGATCATGTGCTCCTGGAAGAAGGAAATGCAAAAATGACACACACTGTTTATCACACTTGGACTTAATGCAGCACTAATACACTTTGGTCCTGCCACTGCAATTACTGGTATAAGTGCATATTAAAGAATTCCAAAGGTTATGTCTTTTTATGAGATATAACCATTTTCCTGAACAAAGATACAGAGAAGCATGAAATTCAACTTTTCATCTGTCTTTTGTCAAATGTTTGTTATAGCCTCTCCTACTTACAGTCATCAAGAGAAATTTCAAAGAAAGAAAAACGTTCTCAAACCAAACATCATTCAATATTTTTTTAAACCAGCAAATTGGCATCAAATGACATCCCACCAACCTAAACTGTGAAGAATCTCCTTTAAAATTGAAAATACTGCATTTACATGGTGAGTTTTACATCAACGACATTGTATGTTCGTACGATCCTTTTCACAAGCTCATCCCTGTAAATCTCTACAAAAATTGTTCGAACCATGGTTTTCATTTCGCAATGGATCCCTACACAACTGACACAATAGAACACTTAGTCATCTCTAACCCGCTTCATTAATTCATTCTTTTCCTGTTTTAAAGGGCCTATGCTGAATGTGAGGCCACTGAGGGGGCGTTGAACGTTAGTGCTGAGCACCAATATATCACATTGTTTCCCCCTTTATTCCAGCATTTGTCCATGTGCTGTCATTGTCTTTCACTACTGTAGGTCTGGGAGAAAATAAAACATTGCAGTACAGCTTTTATATCTTCAAGTACCAGCTGGAGTGCAGAGACACAGGAAACAGCGGAGTTGTGTATACTGGGGCCAGATGAATGGCAAATACCAGACACGAATGTTGAAAGCAAAAACCATAGGGGGAAGCAGGGGAGATTTAGAGCTCAGGTTTAAAATGGCAGATAATGTGAGCACTGCTTTATAGAGAACAAAGATTTATCCTGCGCTGTGATGACATGATTAGCTTCTTATTTCGAAACAAAAAATATGTACAGCTGGGATTACTTTTCCTCACTGGGCCTTTGGACAAACAATAGACCAATTGCAGGGCAGTATCAGAGAACAATACAATTGCCAAGTGTCTTGTGTATAACAGGTAATCTTCTGTCTCAAGCCATGTGTGTAAGTACGTGTTTCTTCTACTGTGCAAGAGAAAAGCATTTAGAGGTGGTCTGATGTTATGGCATGTCAACTCCTGAGGTTGTTATGGCTGGGATCTGAAGCAACTTTTTGTACAGATTCTCACCAGAGGCCCTGACAGGTCCTATACATCATCGTGGGATGGGCATTCCCAGAGCACAGTGCTGTGTCTGTGCTGAGCGATAAGGGATTGAAGCCCAGAGGGCTCAAGCCTCCCTCTTGTAACTCTGTGGAGAATCTTTGTTCCCAAGACAGGGATGGACCCAGAGATGTCATTCATTTATTTCAAAAGAAATAAAATTGAATTTAAAAAGCAAAGAAAGTAGCATTACAAAAACAAGCGGAGGAAACTAAACTAAATTAAACAAAATAGACTTGACATTTTTAATGTTTTTAGATTTTTGGTACATTCCCCAGTCAAGTCTTCATGATTAAAACTTATTAACAATGTTTGTGGATTAAGTCGAAAAATTATTTTCTGCATTTATTGGTACTTTGGTACAAACTAGTTTAAAAAAACATAGTTGCTCAGAATTTACAGAAAGCTTGGCGATGGATTTACAAATAGCTGGGGCTGCCCAGTCCAGGTAGGTGTCTGCCTGTCAGTTTGGCTCTCTGCTGTTAAAACATTTCTCTGAATCCTGTCTGTTTGCTGGGCTTGGTGTCGACAGTTGTAGTATGAGTGAGCACTTTCACCCTTTTTCAGGTCATTGCACATATGGAACTATAACTTTGAAACTGAATGTCTCTGATTCGACTATGCTTCTGCTAAACAAGTGAATCAAACTCATATACTATCGCAGAAGAAAAACACGCCTCACTGAGCTGTAGCAGTGTACACAAGACTCTGAATATAATGTGTGAAACAATGTCATGGCTCACAAATGTGTCTTTTGCTGATTTGCCACAATGTTTTATACTTCATTTTTACCTGAGTACGAATGAATAATAAATGGAATTCAGGGGTGTAATAACATACCTTATTAGTCAGAGTCTCTTGGAAGCCTTTGCTGTAAAAACAGAAAAAAAGAAGAGACTTAAATGTGAAAAATGCGGTTAGTGAGATACGGATGCAGATGTGAAAGGTATCACTACACTTGTATGCCACATTTTTACTTGCTTGGTTCTGAGGTGGAAATGTAGTTTTTTCAGAAGTATCATTTTCCAAAGAAACTAATAATATGCAGTTACATAGATATATATATAAAATGCACAGTCTCTACCTGGCTCTCTGGGAGAGAACACTTCTAATAAAGACTGGGCTTGTGCTGTAACTTGGAAAACAGGCAGTTTGTTTGTGATGGTTAAACTAAGTGGGATAATAGTTGAAGTTAATTAAAAATCAAAATGAGGAGGATCAAAGGTCAATCAAGTCACATGGAGAGTGACTAAGTGTTAAGTTTAACTCACGCGGTTAAGACCTTGATTAATAAAAATAGGCAGTTTAGTTTTGCAGCTCCTAAAAACATGTGAATGGTCAGGAATGTGCAAAATATTCACGAGTACCTGGAACAAGACCTGAGGGGGAAAACACTAAAAGTAGCAAAGATAGGGATTGACACAGTCGAGTGCGAAGGCCCCTCTCACATACTGCCCTCCAGACACATGGCTTCTTGTTGTCCACTGTAGCTGTAAGGCCTATTTTTTTTGTCATTTTTAACACATAAGCAAAAGTGGGAAAAGGAAAAACTACGTTTGTCAAAAAAAAAAACCTCCTAAATTTTTATACTGTACACTGAGGATACTCCCCAGGCACAATTTTAGGGTCAGTCATGCCACAGACACAGAAAATACTCTTTATTTGTAGGAAGGTGGTCCCCAGAAACAATATATCACAACCTGACACATAGTAAAAGTCAACAATTTAACTGCTGCATCATGCTGGGTTACAAGCTGTGGTGAAAAATAAGAAACATTTGTTAAACTGGAGGCAACAATGAACTGACCAGTAGACTCCCTTATGTTCTTAAGCTGCTGCTGCTCAGCTGCTTTATGGCTGTTCTAAACAGCATGCCACTTATTTTCACTGTCATGTACACGTCTCTCTGATACACATCGACTTTAATTGACACATGCCACTGCTAATTATGGTATGCCAATGCGGTGGGTGGCCTTTAAATGTCTTATCATTCTTATTGACTGACAAATAGCACAGGTGGCGTGGCAACATTTGTCTGAATCTCGTCTAACTTCTCGTCTTGAGTTTGTCAAGAAAAGCACCTTGATCTTTACTTCTTGCTTTGACATATGGAGCTAGAATTTTTATTATTGGTTCTAGCAGAATTTTGCTACGGGGATTGATAAAATATTTCTGATTCTCATTCTTCAACTACTAGCCAGCACCCAATAATTGAGCATATGTATCTAAGAAGAGGGGTAGTTATCAGGGACTCTTGGATGGGTTTATCAAGATGAAAATCACAGTACTTTTAATATAAGAGTGACAAATTTTAGAAGATGACTCTCCTACAGTATGTATGTACGTACGTACGTACAGTATGTTTACAGTACGCAGTGCTGAGCAAATGTTTTGGGTATCTTACATATTTATTTTTATATCCATCACATGACAGTCAGTCAAGGACTCATTTTTGAGATATGCTCCAAGACGCTACCTACAGCAATTAATTCAACATCAATCAAGATGTATTAGTAAAACAAAATCTCATGTCATTAGGATGAAACCCAAGAAACATGAACATGAAATCAAACACAACATGACCCCTCTCTTTCGATGTTCGCTGTATATCTCAGTTTTTATGACTCTTGCTTTAATGCCATATGCTGATCTTAATCAATGGCAGGTCACAGCTGTGGCACATGAAAATCAGATGTCACTGTTCTTCTATTGCAACATACCAGCCCGTCCTTGCATATGACAATCTCCCATACCACGGCAGTCATTGTGGCATACGGTAGAAAAATGCCACAAGACTATCACTTTTGTTACACCAATAGATTTCACTGCTGGAACTGCCAAAAATGTTGAGATCAAATTTCAATTGAAACTTACAATGTCCCAATAACGACAGAGTAAAAAATCGATTGAATGAGTTCAGTAATGAGTTCAGAGTTACAAACTCTGAAAGTCAAAATGGAGGCCATTTCTCACATTTCTATTACAAAACAGGAGCTGGCTTAAAAATAAAAATGCGCAGTTTTGATGGATGAATGAGGAAAAGAAGGACTCGGCAGAGAGAGAGAGAGAGTGGTGATGAACTGTAGTTAAATGAGGGTTGAAACCTAAAAACTACTTTGTAAAATACTTCTCACTCAGGCACATAATACAATTTTGCTCGTTGCTTGCCGTTTTTGGAGAATTACTTTTTGCACCAAATATTGTTATGTGTATGATATCCCAACTAGTTCACCCAATAGGTCCCACCTTTTGCACAACTTAGTCCGATCAGTCTTACTGCCAAAACCACAGCCCCAATGTGAATCGTGTCTCATTTTGAAGCTGATCACAGTCTCTTGGTGACTACACAGCTGTTGTTTTTTTTTTCTAGCCTTCATGATCCAGAAGGTGTTTTAGCGATATACCACCTTGTTGTAATGGTTCATACCATAACATTAGTTAACAGGGTGCTGCTATGGAAACAGGATCAATGCCATAAAAGTACAGCCCTCTTTCCACTTCTCCTTCTCTGTGTTCCTCTCTAGTCAAACAGCATCACATTTTTGTGGTTAACTCCGTAATACCATGTGGAATGATACGATTCAGATAAATGTTGAATTTCTTTTCTGTTCCTTCAACTGTATTTTCCTGTGACTCCATAATATCCATTACAGCCTCTACATACAGACCTTCGTTCTATACTGTTGATAGAGAAGGGCTGAGATTAAAAAGGTTAAAAAACTGCTGCCTCACACGGTCACTGGCGATGATAAGAGATGGAAGGTGAACAAAAAGCAATGACATGATATACTGATAGTGTCTATTTGTAAGAGAGGGAGTGAGAGAATCAGCGTGAAGAAGAGAAACCACTGGGAGAGAAGAGGGGGAGGCGTAGGGATGCAGGGTGTGATCTAAAAAAACAGCATTTTAGAAGCAGGAATTGTATAGAGTTGCTGCTGGACAGAGGCACGGCTCTCAAACCTCTTGGGGAAGGTGAAATTAACGGCATTTTGGATGAAGCCATAGCAACAGGGACTGATGACGAAGGCGGCTCTGGCCTGAATGCAATGCTCCATCACCATGTCAGTTGCAACGCCGCAGGCATGGAGTGCCACCTGCGGGGGGGGGGAGAAAAAGAAGTTTATTTTCACTTATAAATTATGGGTCTTTCTGAGAGCCTTCTTTGTCAAGCAGAAAAACCAAAACCCAGAGCACCTGAGAGCATGCATTAGGTTTCATTGATTATGTCAATGGCTGTTGCTACTGAATACATCTCTGCTCTCAAAGGTTCTGATTCGGGTTGTTAGAGCAAATAAAACGTATTAAAACTTTGGGAGTGTAGGCACGGATTCTCATTGAGTGGGTAAACCTGGTGGTGAATGCTTAGTTGTGCATTAATATTGGTGTGCGTTTATACTGGATGGCAGAAAGGGACTAAAACACCCAACATTGTCTGTGTTCCTGCCGTCCCTCTCCCCAAGGCCGTTAGTGAAAAGATATTATGACCCTTCAAGAGCAACACATTTGCAGTGGTACAAGAGATGATTTTTACTTAAATAAAAATACAATACAATACGTAAATACATGTATACAAAGGTGAAAATACACAGTGTGTACTTGAAAAAAGATTTTTCTCATCACAGTGAAGACCTCCACGCGGAAATATGAGCTGTTTAATCTGTTAGTGTTCATCAGTGTTTGAGAATATTTTGGTGCCCTTCAGAAAGATGTGCATTTATTTAAATGTGAATGAGAGTGTACACATGAAAGAACAACCAGGAAGTACTGTTTCACTTTGACACCCAATTTTCTCTCCTGCATTTATTCATGGCATCAAGGAAAAAGTGTTACATCCCTGCAACTGCATGTTTCAGGCTGATGATTAGAAGGAGGACTTTCTATCAAAGATAGCGCGATGTGACATCCCCCATATCTAAGGCAAAAATAATTAGCAAAGTAACACCATCAGTCTTACCCAGCTACTTAATGTTGTACATTAGTCATGCTGTGGTAAAGTCTAATTAGATTTTACAACCTTTAACCTTAATTTCAAGGGCACAAAGCCACTCAACCAAAACAGATGCACATAAATAAAATAAAACATTCTGATATGTTGTGATAGCTAATCATGCATTTCCAATTCTTAATACAGACAGATTTCTTACCAAGCCTATTTATGTCTGTTTAAACTTGATTCATAGAGGATTGCCTCAACCAAATATGTTCTGTGTGGTGCTAGACAAAAATGCAAAATGGGAGATGGGTTTGAAAGCCAGGCTGATTTAAAGCAACAACATAGGCATACAGTAGAGTATTTTTTACATTACCTACTAAATTTTACCTCAGAAGAAATATTTTACTGGAAGATGAATTCGTAAATTTATATGCATCCAACAAAAGACTGAGAGTGTCTGTATTAATTTGCCTTTAAGGGAGCAGAAAAGCTGTTTGTCTGTATTTCTCTCTCAATAATCACATCACAGACATAATAGGACGCCATTATTCGTAGTTTTTCAAGTAATTACATCCTTCTGCTGTCCTGAGACAGACTGTTTTCCTCAAGTGCAGCTTACTAATACACTACTCAATCAAAATCAGTTGTGTGTGCCACAATATTGCAGAGTAGAGTGGTGCAGTTGTTCTCTAAGCTTTGGCTGCTTTTCTCTCTCTTGGAGTTTTCGACGTTCTGTTTACGTTTGTTGTGCTTATGTTGTTATATGAAACTTAATTTTAAATGATGATAGAAGAAAAGCATGCATCATCTCCAAAAGCCTCATGTCAGCAGAACCTCAAAAACTCAGCACTGCTCTTTTCTACAGTATCTACAATATTTGTGCCTAGATCTTTGCAAGTGTAAGTGTATTTGTGTGAAACAGACTAGAATAAATAAATTATATGAAATCAAAGTAGACGCAATGGTGCATTTTACAGTTTTAATTCTTAAGTTTACAAAATAAAAAGGTGAGACGATAAAAGCTGCATTCCTTGAGTCAGTTTTGGATTAAAATCTGATAAAGACTTAATTGAACTGATCAATACCCATTTTTACGTGAGGCTTAAAGCAACAACAGTGAGTGCAACTTTCTTCTTAAAAAAAAAGAAAAAAAGGCAAGTGAAATAATTAATTGCGAACACTCAGACCCTCACACAGAACCAATAATAGACCCGGGTCTGATAAAATCCCAAACAGTTTCAATCTGCTGCCTCTGAGGTCCATTGCCTCAATGTCGGGAGAAATTCCAAAATCAAATACACTTCATGGACAGACATATTCTGACACCAGCCTAATACCTATTCTATATGAAGGAAAAGCAGACACCAACTAAGAATAGGGACACCTCATCTTAATTAACCTGATTAAATGGCCATGACTAAAAATGGCCCCATGTATAATACATAATAGGATTTAATTCAGTCTGATTTGTGGCCCTTTCACATGGCAGTATCCATGCCATGCAACTGGAAGCTTGTGAGGCAACAGCCGAGACTGCATAAATGCTAAGAGATTAATCTCAAGCAATACAGAAAAGGACAAACATATGCACTGGTTTCAAATGAAATGAAAAATAAATATGTGTGAGTGTGTGTGTGCGCGCGCAAATGCCCATATATGGAGAAAAGAGTAAGCGGTGCTGTTTGTGCATTGACAAGTGGTACAGGTCTCAGTAGAGTGACCCTGGTGCAACAATAGCTACTTCTAATTACAGCAGGAATGTATATATCATAGTTTGTCCTGGAGAGGATTTGAAGAAGGCTACTGGCACAGCTGGCTTGTATGAAATTGGGCTATGACACATTTCAGGAAGATCGATCTCCCTGACAGGTTTTGGGGAAGTCTCTAACCTAAGATGTAAATAAAGAGCATCATCAAGAGTGATGATATTTGAGATTTTAAGAGAAAGAAACAGGATCCAGATGCATGTTTGTGAACGGTGGAGGTTTGATGACTTCTTTTTTAAATCCCAAGATTTGTTTTTGTGTGGCACATCCAGATTCAAACAGCCTATAAACAACCAGCGTTAAGAGCCAATTTTCTCTAAATTGATAGTAATTATCTATTTGAGAAGTCAAGAACTCAACAGATGAAAGTGGGTGTTTTAAATAGGACCAGCGAGGGTTTTGACTTCCAGTTAGAGCTAAATATCAGTTTGCTTCAGCTCAATTAAGCATAGCATTTGAAAGCTAGTAAAATATTTAATCTGTTGTAGTAGGTAGCTTTGCAATATTAATCACATTTACTGAGCCGGCTCTTTAAGCTTCACAGACACAAACAGGAACAACTGCAATCGACAGGTATACACACACACACACACACACACACATATATACATATATATAAGTAGTAGTAAATATATAAGTAGCACAAAGGTGGCTTCCAAAGGCTTTCCAAAGATTACATTCTCCTCTCCAAAGATAGCTTTAATAAGAAAATAAGGTTTTAAGATCTTGGCCAAATGTTTCCGACAGTAAACCTTTAGTATCTTTGGATTGCAGAATTTTACAGTAAACAAGTGCAAACAGACAACTGAGCTATCAGTATTTCTCATTCAAGAGATTCTTTAACTGCGCCATTACCTTTGCTGATTAATGTCCGACTAAAACAGCATTTTGCCGTTGTACTAATTGGAGATGGGACAGACACAAACACTGCTTGACTGAAGTGCGTAGCACTAACAGGCTTCTGATTTTACCTCTCTGAAATGTATAAATATTGTATGACTAAAAATACAATCTTCAGACACCTCGCAATAAAGTTGTGATTCGTAGCAGAGTGAGAAATCACACCTTTGTGGTATTATTCGTAGGAGTTTGCCTCTCACTTTCGATCTATCACCTGAAACAATAAACACTCTTCTGGTTTAATTGTTATCATTTATGACATTTAACTTCCAAGCCAAAAGATTGTGCATGCGCACTATTAAGAGTCCATAAAATGTGAAATGAAAGCCAATAACGTATACTCCTTTCAAAGCAATACTTAGTTTAACACTGAAACTCCATTTTGACATCTTAGATACGTTATGGTACATGGAGCAGGATAAATACTGTTCCTCAATAATCGAGTTACATGAAATGGGTACCAAATTGTCCACAAAATCTGAGACTCAATAAACAGCTGGAAACAAAACTGGTTTAAAGTCACATTTGCTTGCACAGTGTCAGCGGCGTTACTCACTCCGATATGGAAAGGCCCAATGAAGTAATCCAGATTGGCTTGAATGAAGCCAATGTTTTTCAGATCGAGCTCTGTGCTGCGACTCTGGGCCCTGACCAGTGACTCTTCTTTGTTCTCTATGAGGATGACCTTTAATAAATACAGAGAAAAAAACTTAACACATCTGCATGTAGTTTCTGCTTTTTCAGGAATCTGGACCACCTGGAATGAAGAAGTTGCTGTATACCGACCCTTCTCTGTCTCTCTCTCTCTGATAAACCTAACCCTTTTTTTAAAAATCACAATCAAAGCAAGAATATACTAAAAATACCATAAAAAGGATGGCAACATATAAAAAAGCTCAAATGCTGAAAATTAACAATTAACTCAGACTTCAATGCGGAGGCTGTTTCTAAGATAGTAAATACAATAATATCCTGTATTCTATTGCAACATTATGGATGCCATAAATGCAATACAACTGCATCATTAGACAAAAAAAATCACTTTATGAATATTAGTTTACTTACTGGTTGAGCTCTTTATATTTTTGTCTTCTGTTTACATACTCATACTTTACCTGGCAATCTGGAAGCATGTGAGCTAGAGCAATCCCCACATGGCCCTGAAAGACAGCAGGGATTTTTTCTTTTTTAAGATATGAGGAAAGACATACACAAAGGGAAAACAGCACACATCAAACAGCAACAGTTATGATTAGAGTTGCCTTTCCCAACCAGGTATTGACCTACTCGCTGTGCAGAGCTTCCACTCACTGCGTGCATCTTCATAAGTGCAATTACCAGTCCGGTATGTGCACTGGGCAAAAACAATGTGTATTGAAAGAGCAAAGGAATATATGAGAAGTAGTCCCTTTCCTGCTAACAGAGCAGCAGTGGGATGCACCCCAAGGTCAAGGGCTGTGATAAGTATATATGCAAAGCCGGACTGATGGATAAGAATACGTACTGTTCCACTGCAGAAATCCACAATGGTGTATCCCGGCCGGGCTAGATCTATAACCATGGCAACCAAGTTATTCAGCTGTTGCCTCTTCCTGACAGCACGGATATTTGACATTTTCCCTGCAAAAGAGAACAGTGTGTCTGAGCAGCACATGGAAAAACAACTAGCTTTCACAGGTGGTTACTCCGAAAACTCTACAAACTCTACAAAACAGTCTGTTTTGTAGCTTTGTTGGTTTGAGTCAAGAATGATTCAATAACACAGACTAGAATGCCGGAATACCAATTTCTCATTATTCATGTATTTAATGCCTTTTTGCCCCCTTCACTTCCCTTCAGCACAACTGCTCAAATCTTGATTTATAACTAGACATTACAGGTAATGGTTATAGCACACAGATGAAAAGGCCTTGTGTTCGTCACCAACATATTTTGCGGCAATTGCCAACTAGAGAGTGCAAACAACCTTACATCAAAGGCAAACCTCAAAGAGAAAATCATGTATCCTTCTTGTTGGCAGCACAGCTTTCTCTGTGCTGTGTGAGCAGTATACACCCCATTAACTCAAAGCACTTTTCAGTCTCCCGCATCTTCGTCTCCCATCATCTAGCATGCTGCATCAGCGGTGAGCTGTTGACATGCTGCAACACAACACTCTCTGGTCCATAAATCCAGAGTGACAAGTGCTTCATTTACTCCTGAGTCACACCCTCATAGCCACACAACTGGAACAACAGAAAAATATTTTTCTGTACTATTCTGTGTGCACAATTTAGTACAGAAAAACACAGGAGGAGCAAAACAGAAAATAGATGGTGAATTTAAGTACATAGAAACAGTACAGGGGGGATGATATTGACAAGAGTCTTCATTTCGAATAGTAATTTACATGACTCCAGACACGACTATACAATACAGTCCTTTTAATGAAGCTTAACACACTAGATTATAATAGCTTTTTTTGCTTGTACACACAGTTTTAAGGGTAATACGTTTTGTTTAGGAAATACCTTCACACTTTTAATTCTAATATTTAATTAGTTGTTCATGAGTGTTTCTTTGGAAGCAAGACAGTGCGTGAGGCCAGACAGGTGTTAAGAAATGATTGCACATATATATCAGACACACAAATTTTCAGCGCAGAGGGACTGAGGTCAGTTACACGTGTCATAACAAAACAAAACTTGAGTGCTAATGCCATGCGGTCCTTGAACAAAGAAGTGAATGAATAGATTTTACAGTCTGTAAATTGTGTGAGTGCTTGATGAATGTTTGGCACACGGTTAAAGGTCAAAGCCATAAGCAAAACAAAGCTGAGTGGGTGGCAGCAGAAGAGCTAACCTTACGCGGGCCGACCTCTTCTTTTGTCTTTGCCCTTTTTTTTTTTCTTTTGATACGGGTACAGGGAAAAAAGTTTGAGAAAGGTCTTTAAAGTTCAGACCCTCAGTCAGCTTAATTGCATCATATTCCCACACTTTCAGATGAATATCATGGAGTAAGGGTCAAACAGAGAGGTCAGAGATAAACAAGCTGGGAAAAGAAAAACAGTAGTGGAAAAGCACAACAGAAAACACCTTTCCTTCTTTCAGATAGTTTACTTACTAAGTGAAGAATAATTTCAAATTTTCTTGTGATATGATTTACTTTGAATGGTATTGCTGACATCTGACATATAAACGGTTTTATCTACATTTTGTTTATTTCAGGAAGTTCCTTGGCATTCTTGGAAAAGGGGCAGGGAAACAATGCAAATTTCATTAAAGTAAAAAATGGTTATAGTTTTATCTTTTATCATTATCACGACAACTGACATCAATCCCCAAAGGTAATGTCCTTATAAAATTGTTACGACAATAGCGGTTTTATAGAGGCTATCTTTCTGCTGGCTGAATATGTGAATAAACTGTGCTGCTGATAAATGAAGAGCTTGACCGTCTGTCTCTTGTTCTCTGACTGAAAATGACACACCAGTAAATAACATCAGAATTTTTCCGTTTTGCCCTGAGACAGAAAAGAAAACTGGTCACATGATAACAGACAGGTGAACATGGCGTTTTAGTGAGATTGGCTCACCATATCCGAAAGACTTTATTTTAAAACAGCTCAAATCTGGCAGTATTTGACAAGAATATATCGGACTGTATTATCCAAAACGGATGAATAAATGTTGGGTAACAAGACAGACAACCAAAACCAAGAAATTAAAGAAAACAGATATGAGTGCAGCGGAGACACACCTGTCTGACAGAGACGCGGATGAGGAAACTCCAGTGTGGGCAAAATGTTTGATAAGCGCTTTCAAAAGCCATCAGTCTTCAATGGATACCAAACTTGAAGAGATTAACTCAGCAATCAAAACCCTCTCCAAAGACTTTAACGCAGTTAAGCAGAGTCGCCAATTCGGAACAACGCATAAACAATTTTGAGGAGGATTTTGGAAAAGAGAATACCCTGCTTAAAGAACTATCCAAGAAAGTTTCAGCACTCTACCAGTTGGTTGACGACCTTGAATCACACAGTAGGAGAAATAACATCAGAATAATAGGCCTGAAAGCGGATGATCTGATGGGGATGCTGGGCTGTGTATTTCAACTCATACTGGGAGAGAGTGCACCAGGATTTTCGGCCTCGGCCAGATCCAGGGGATTCACCTCACAACATCATTGTGCGTCTACTGAGCTGCCCGCTTGGTTGTAACCATGGATGGAGAAAATATTACTTACAACAACCCTGAACTGGTACGGACGGAGCTGCAGAAGCGGCTGCAGAACCCTCCCAGTACCAGCGCACCCAGAGCCGGCCCGGGATGACTTTGTGAGTTCATGACAGAGAATGATCCCCCTTCTTTTGTTTACTGACATGACATAGATTTTTGTGACCTCGATCAGTTTAATATTTGAAATCAATTTAGGGCCAGTAAATAATGGGGACGTTTTCTTTTTTTTTTTTTGTTTGTAACTATCGTGTGTCAGAAAACATAGGCTGCAAACCGAAGAATAAACCCAATTTTAATAGGTCCTCTTTCAGTATTTTGGCTGTTTTGGATAGTAAGTTTGCAGTAGTGATTTCTCATTTAGGCATAGTCTATCTAGTCTACTTTTTGAGTGTCTTCTTTGTATGAAATCGAAATGGACATGGTCTGGTTATCAATCATACTGCACCTATACCCGACTATCACAGACTGAAGATGATTTGGACTTTCATCTTATTGTTAATTATGTTTAATCTACTTTTTGTGTTGTCACCATGTTATTTATGTTTTATAGGTCTTCGTGTGTTCCCCCCCTCTTATTGGTAGTGCATGCTCCTCAACTACTTCAAAATGAGTTTCCTCCTATTAAATCTATTAAATATTCTTAAAGGCTATGAATAAAATTAAAGTCATTTCTTGGAATATAAATGGAATACAAAATCCAGTGAAAAGATTCACAGATAAGAAGGGAAGATGGGTGATGGTCTCAGGATTACTGGAGAACAATGACATTGTTTTGGTGAATCTATATGCTCCAAATCTGGGACAGAACAGCTTATTGTCCTTAATTAATGTGTTGCTAACTCAGTTTAAAAATATACCACTATTCGTGGGAGGGGATTTTAATTTGGTAAGCTATGCATTAATGGACCATTCAAGTCCACCACTACCAGCAGACAAATCTCTCTCTCTTGCTTTTAAAGAACTACTAGAAACACAATCAATAATACATGTATGGCGCTTATATGTCACTTGTATGGCGCATGGCTACAAAAGCAAGAGAATATGGATTTTACTCAAAGACTCACAACTCCTATTCTCGAATTGACTATCTCCTATTATCAAACTCTTTATTGACTAATGTTGCAGACGCTACAATTCGTAATCTCCTTGTCTCCTTGTCTCAGATCATGCCTCAAGTCTAAACAATGTAGTTTTAACAACTTATTGTTAAAAGATTAATACATTAATTAAAAAGAACATCAAACAATTTAAACAATTTGAAATAAATATAAACCCGAGAACCTCTAGTTCAACAGTCTGGAAGGCATTCAAAGCTACCTCTTGGGAATGGATCAATGCAAGTTAGGCATCGTATAAAAATAAGGGCAAATTGTGGAGAAAAACTGAAATGACATCTAAGCTTAAAGATCTGGAGTTAAAACATATGAGAGACCCATTGACTATTTCTTTAAAACATGAATTACTTTTGACAAGGGCTGAGGCACAAGCAAAGTTACATGAAGAGTCTGCTTTTTCATTATATAAATTAAGAAGGTCACATTATGAAGACAGCGAAAAGGCAGGGAAGATGCTTGCTTATCAATTGAAAAAACCTGAACAAAAACACTATTAATTCTATAAGCGACAGTAATGGTAGGATTATTAGAGATCACGAGACTATTAATAACATATGTAGAAGTTATCTTTCATCCTTGTATAAATCTGAATATAAGGCCAATCAGCAAAATTTGAATAAATTCTTTAATAATTTAAGTTTGTCAAAGTTTAGGGAAGAAAATGGAAACTAGAGGCATGTATTTCAGAGGAAGAAATTTACAATACAAATAAGCCACTATCAAACAGCAAAGCACCTGGTAAGGATGGATTTACAGTTGAATTTTTTTAATGTTTTTCAAAAGAAATCATGCCAATCCTCCTTTGCCTGTATAATCAGACTATGGCGGAGAAGATTATGCGATCAGTCATCATTTCATTGCTGCCTAAACCAGGGAAAGACTACCTACATGTGAAAAACTACAGACCAATAAGCTTGCTTAATAACAATTACAAAATATTTGCAAAAATGTTGGCAAATCGGCTAGAGGAAGTTGTCACATATTAAAGTAATTTAGACTAAGTTGGCTTTATCCGTGGGTGGTTTCTATCTGATAACATGCAAAGGCTCCTGCAAACTATGCAGATGGCGAGCTCTCTTCAGCATCCAGTGGTAGCAATATCACTGAATGCTGAAAAAGCTTTTGGTCTAATTGAATGGTTGTACTTGTTTGAGACTCTTTCCAGATATGGTTTTGGTCCAAGGTGCCCCTCAATAAAAAGGTTGTGGGTCCCGGCCTGGGTCCTTTCTGTGCGGAGTTTGCATGTTCTCCCTGTGTCTGTGTGGGTTTCCTCCGGGTACTCCGGTTTCCTCCCACCTTCCAAAGACATGCATGTATAGGTTAACTGGCGATTCTAAATTGACCATAGGTGTGAATGCAAGTGTGAGTGATTGTTTGTCTCTGTATGTCCTTGAGTGTTGGCCCTACGATGGATTGGCGACCCATCCAGGGTGTACCCCGTCCCTCGCCCATTGTGAGCTGGGATTGGCTCCAGCAGCCCCGCGATCCAGATACGGATGAAGCGGATGAAGATGAGTGAGTGAGTGAGATTGTTTACAGTGGATCAGAGCATTATATAAGGAACCTGCCTCAGTAATTAAGAGTAATGGCATGCTTTCAGCTCCCTTTCAACTCTGGTGTTCAACTAGACAAGGATGTCCCCTTCCCCGTTACTATTTATTTTAGCCTTAGAACTGTTGGCATGAGCTATTCATCAGGATAAAGACATTACAGGCATTTTTATTGGTGGCCATGATTTCAAATTAAATATGCATGCGGGTGATATTTTGTTGAAGCTGTCCAAACCTTCACACTCTATACCCAAAGTTTTAGAAACTATGAATTCATTTGGCAAACTCTCAGGCTACAAGATCAATTGGACTAAGAGTGAAGCTATTCCTTGGAACAATTGCAAACTCAACCCTCCCATCTTCCCCAATATAGATTAACAACGCCTTTAAAGCTGCAGTGGAATCAACTGGCTAATATGGTATGGTATAATCACAATTCAGAAATTTCTCAAATTGTAGAGAATGGAGAGATTCTGCCCTTGGAGGAACTCATAAAAAGATATAACTTGAACGTTAATACAAAAAGTTTTTTACAGCACTCCCAGTTAAAATCAATTGTTTCTTAATTTCCCAAAGACTATTTTGATTATAATTATGAGATTGACAAAAAATTAAGGGTTTCATCAAATAGAGTAATAGTCTCAGGTTTATATAAATTGTTACTTCATTCCTCTTCATCCCAAACTCAAAGACAGAGTCACAATTGGAACTCGATTTGGGAATTATATTTTCTTCTGAAGAGTGGGGAAACATTTGGCGTGACATTAAAAGAACCTCCAAATCAGCTAGAGGTAGAGTAATACAATAGTAATTCTTCATAGAGCCTATATTACTCTCTCTAAGCTTAAAAAAATAGTTCCAAGTGCGTCAAACCTGCTGCTGGCATAAATGTGGGCAAGCGGGAAACCTAATTCATATGTTATGGCACTGCCCGGCAGTCAAGTAATTTTGGACAGAAGTCCAGTGTTAATTAATTAATTAATAGTTAATTTCAGTGATTGCTAAGGTAAATATTGCTCCATGTCCATCAGTGTGTCTGTGGGGTCACAGGTCTGTACATTAAAAAACAGACAAAGGAAAAAAGTTGGTTTTTAGCGTTTTTGGCTGCAAAAAGAATGATTTTGTCAAATTGGAAAATTCAGAAACCAAATAGTTTTTCTTCTGACACATTCTTGTCTGAGATTTTTAATCTTTTAGGTATGGAATGAATCACAGATACATTAAATGATACCAAGTTGAGATCTGATATAATTTGGAAGGTGAGACAGATTGTATCGTCGTCATCAATATTGTGGTGATTTAATTTTTGTTTGGATGAACTGTTACAAGTTTTGAATTTTTTGTGTCCTGACTTTATTTTATTTTATTTTATTTGGACAAATGAATTAATACTTAAATAAGAGCATGCATTAAGCGCCCCCCCCCCCACCTTTATGTGATGCAGTTGTGAAATTGTTCAATTGTGTTAACTGTCATGTATTAATATTTAAAATATGATTTTAATTTTTTTTTTAAAGGAAACTGAATTTTAGGAATTTTGTGATATGGCAATTTCCCAATAAATAAGAGGTGGGCCATACCAAAGTCAGTTCCTCTGAACTTGCTTCATTCACCTCTCATTTTGTGTGAGATGTATTTAATTCCAGACATCTGTATCCCATGACCCTGTTCATTGTCTGACAGACGGAGCACCTGGGTAATGAGTCCACATGGTAACCTCCTACTTTGTTTCTTTCCTTAGAGGGTCAAGCAGATATAACTCAGAGGCGAGTGTATTACCCTGGGTCACCAAGAGTCATTACCTGAAGAGGTCGGCCCTGAATTGCAATTCACTTGCCTGGCAAAATGCTGTAAAACCCTGGATTATTTACTACAGCATGGATAAAATGGCTAATGTGGCTAGAAAGGAAACCCGAGTGGATGAGATGGGGCAGAAAACTTCATAAGAATGCCTTGTGACTTGTCCAAAAGGGAAATGTGAGTAACATCAGCTGAAGGCTAAAATCTCTGGTGGCATCCTGGTGTGTTTGGGATGAGCAGCAGGAGGTTAGAGGAGATGAGAAAAGGAATGTTTCCTTCTTCCTGCAGTACAGATTAGGGCAGCTTCTCCTTTAGAACCACAAGATGGGCCTTGGGATCAATTAAAGTCTTTAAAATGGATTGAATTAGATCATCAATTAAATCTCAGGATTTGTCTACATCTTTTCTACATCTGTCTTTTCTCAAAATTCCAAATTTATCTGGATTGCTATGTGTTTTTACAGATAAAATTCTCACGATCAGAGAAAGAATTTATCAGCTCTTGCCTACGTTAGATAAAAATCTCCTACTGAATAAAGCAACTCCTGAATCAGCTGCAAGCCTCTTTTACATCTGGAATCATTCTCACCTCTGAATCGCTCAGAGCTAGCTTCTATAGTTTCATCATCCAGACCGTCAACCTGTCTATTAGACCCAGTACCAACTAGCCTCTTTAAAGAGATCTTTTATTTAATTGAGCCGTTCATTCTAGATTTGATTAATCTGACTTTATTTCTGGATTATGTACCTCAGGCACTTAAGGCCGCGGTCATAAAACCCCAGCTTAATAAACCTAATCTTGATCCAGATGTTTTGGCAAACTATAGACCCATATCGAACCTTCCATTTATTTCTAAAATCATTGAGAAAGCTGTAGCAAAACAACTACACGACCATCTGGATGGAAACAGTTTGTTTGAACAGTTTCAATCAGGATTTAGAGCCCATCATAGCACAGAAACAGCACTGGTTAAAGTCTCCAATGACATTCTAATGGCTTCAGACAATGGATCAGCCTCCATACTTCTCCTTCTAGATCTCAGTGCTGCATTTGACGCCATAGATCATAATATTTTACTACAGAGACTGGAATATGAAATTGGAATTAAAGGAACTGCACTAAGGTGGTTCAAATCCTACTTATCAGATAGACATCAGTTTGTTCATGTTAACAACAGCTCCTCCTCATGTACTGTAGTCAGTCATGGAGTCCCGCAGGGTTCGGTACTTGGACCAATCCTCTTTATGCTTTATCTGCTTCCTCTAGGCAACATTATCAGGAAACACAGCATCAACTTCCACTGTTATGCAGACGATACTCAGCTGTACCTATCAATGAAGCCAAATAAAGTCACTCAGATAGTCAGACTGCAGGCATGTCTTGAAGACATAAAAGTCTGGATGACTGGAAATTTTTTACTTCTCAACTCTGACAAAACAGAAATTATTGTACTTGGTCTTAAGCACCTCAGAAAAATACTATCTAATCATCTCATCAGTCTAGACGGCATCACTTTGGCTTCCAGCTCCACTGTAAGAAACCTTGGAGTAATTTTTGACCACGACATGTCCTTTGTCCCTCACATAAAACAAGTTAGTCGGGCAGTCGGGCAGCTTCTCCTTTCTCAGGATGATGCAGAAAAACTAGTCCATGCATATGTAACTTCTAGGCTGGACTACTGTAACTCATTACTATCTGAATGTCCAAACAAATCTCCAAAAGGCCTTCAGTTGATTCAGAACGCTGCTGCACGAATATTAACAGGAACTAGGAAAAGACATCATATCTGTCCTGTGTTAGCTGCTCTTCAGTGGCTGCCAGTAAAATATAGAGTAGAATTCAAAATCCTTCTTTTAACATATAAAGCTCTTAATGGCCAAGCTCCATCGTATCTCAGAGAGCTCATAGTTCCTTACTGTCCTAGTAGGCCACTATGTGGCTATGCTGCTATAGGCATGGGGGAAGGACTGAGCTTCTCTCTCTCTCTCTCTCTCGCTGTCTGTCTCTCCCTGTCACCCTCTCTCCCCCTCTCCCTCTTTCTCTCTCCCTCCCTCTCGCTCGCCCTGTCCTCATCCTGCAGGTGGTGACTCATTGCCATCCCATGTTCCTGCAACATCTGCTGGTGCCATATTTCATGAATTCTGTACTACAGCTCAACTCCATGAACTTCATGCAGCAACATGTTCCTGCCTATACCTTCCCCCCAATGCCTATCTCACTCTCTCTCTCCCACTCTCAACGCAACTGGTCAAGGCAGATGGCCGCATTATCTTATCTCATTATCTTTGTTTGCCATTGAAAATGTAATTACTTCCTTCTTTCAACTTCTGTTTCTCTGACCTGCTGACATACTCGGCTGCTGGTTGATCTCTGACTGGAGTTCAGGTGTTTTTTCTTCAGGAAGATTTTTTTTTTTTTTTTTTAATCTCCTTCCACAATCTAATGTTACCTAAAAGCAGGATATAGTGATGTTCGTGGTGTATTTGAACAGGTGCAAAGACTGAGAAATATGGTGTCACAGGATGTCATGTTAGACCATGGTGTGCTTAAAGGGGCTGCCTTTAAAACACTTGTGTTACAGAAAAAAAAAAACTGGTTTTAAGATGTGCTTCCAAGATGTGCATTTATGAGTGGAGAGGTAATATATACTTTGCTATATTAAATAAAAAGTATAAAATGTTTTTTAATGTCTGCAGCTGCTCATATAGGATACCAGAACATTATATTTCATAATCACGATTCTCAATTTCAAAGCTAAGTAACACATGTGGAAACACACCATACAATAAATAAGCACTGCTTGATCCTTTGATGTGGCGATTTGTAGACTCCTCCAGGAGACGGCAGTTTCACGATTTTTTATGAGATCTTTTTTTTTTTTTTCATACTTCATAGCTACTTTAATTAAAACAAATAATTAAAAGCAAAGGCCAATAAATTAAGAAGTAGCTCATACATTTTAGCATATCAGTCTATATAAATGGAGTGATGCAGCTTTTGCAGATAGACTGCATGATCAAGCCTTATCCAAACAAGCCCTCATAACTGCCCATGTAAGCACGGATAGGGTTATATGTGGTTTGTGATTTGACAGCAAGGTGTGGTGAATCATTACCTTCACAGCGTTGCTTTCAGCAGCTCAAATCTGGATATGAAATTGTCTCAAATCTGGCTGCCTGAATCCTGCTCTAATAGTCATAAATGTACTAATGTGTCAGTTAAGCCAGGATAAGGTTAGCTGTCATCGTCCTCGAGAGGAACAATAAGAATGCTTTCTGATCTTGCCAGCTGCTCAGAAAAAACACAATGTGGAATAAAAATAACTGTGTGGCTGGTGTGGAATGTGCTGCAAAGATTAAAAAAATAAAGCACACTGAAAACACTAAACTTACTTGAAGCACAAATCACTGTATTTCCTTTATATAAGTGCACATACCCATATTGCAGGAATAAGCTTGCCACATTTGAGACCCTCCCACCACCTAATGAGCGGTGTAGAGCTTAGTAACAAAGGTAAAACAGATGACCAAGATTCTGACAGCAATAGGCTTAACATTGGAATTTGCTTAGTGGAGCAAAGAATTGATTTGACTGCTTATGTTCCCAACTTCACTTTAATGAATATTTCACGTTCCTTCTGAGTTTCTTCATACATAGAAAAATCTTGCCACAAAGTAAGGAAGTACCACCCATATATAATATGCAACTACCTTCTCAAACTGTTACTGTCAATCGTTTTATTCTGGATTTAATAACTGTGGTCCAAGGGAGGCTTCACCTTCGTAACTGATGGAAATTGTAGCTATTCTGTTAATTTAAATCATTAGTCATTCAGCTAATTAAAAGTCGAATTTCATACAGCCAATTGCACATTTGCTATAGCCTGTTAGAACACATGCGAGACCTTACCTCCTCTGAGTAGATGTTCTCAGTGCATTCTTTGCATATCTCTAAAACAGCCGAGCAATTCTACTAAGGAACACAAAGTCTATAACAACAACTCTTTTGTTTTCAGACCATCTATCACCTCAATGTAATGAGCTGCTGTGTGCATGTGTGGCTGTTGAATGGCAACAATATTGATCTGACAGAGCTGTAGATTTACCTCAGTGTGGTCTAATACCAGCAACTTCCAATGTCTTCTGCATTATTTACTATTTGAAGCACATAAGCCTGCATTTGGCCATTAGATTTTTATTATGCAAATCTATCGCTGAAAGGTTGCAGAGAAGAAGTTTGGTACATCTAAGTTAATTGTTGATTGTGCTTTGAATGTGAATTCAGAGCGCTTTTCTACAGCCAGACACAGAGCAGCAACTGTTGTCTGGAAAAAAAAAATGTTTCCTTTCATAGCAGCGGTAACTAATTTTCTTCCATGTGTCAGTGCAAGAGTGCGATGACAAAGAAAATCAAAGGTAATGAAGAAAAACACAAAAGGGAAAAGCTTTTCACTGTGCATCCTTCAGCAGCTTTGGAATTTTTGTCAAAACATGACAAGACGTAGCTGGAGACAAGAAATCTGCATAATTATCGAACAGCGATAGTCTCTCATACAGGCCATAGTCCATAACCTAATTCGTTTGTCTCCAATGTTTTGTTTCAAGTGGGCAGGAAGGAGACATCAACTTCAACTCCTCAACCGACATCCAATCACCAACTTTTCTGTTGCACATGGACAGAGCATCACATCAGCACATCTGTCACACAGTAATTGGAAATTATGTCGGTACAACTGAAGTGATTTGTCAATAGTAATAACGAGAAATGGTCATTTTGATAAGCACAGTGGGGATGGGGTTAGGGTTGAGCTGGTACCATACAAAACAAAAAAAAAAAACAAAAAACCAAATTCTTAGTAATTCTTTGCAAAGTCAAAAATGGCTGAAGACAATCCCCTAAAAGAATATGTCAAGTCTCACAAATTACGCGTCACTGAAGCTAATGCAGTTTTTTATCGTTACAACGGTAACGTGTGTGTGTGGCTCATTTATTTAGGCATTTGAGCCTTTAAACTTTGTCAGCTTATTTTTCCTGTCAAACCTGCACATCTTAGTACCCGAGCTTTAAGGTGTATTTATTTATTTGTTTGCTTGTTGAAAACTGCATAGAATGTTTTAAAAAGATGGCTGCAGAGGGCCACAGGCAACCCTTCAAAAACACACATCTGATATGTTCATTTTATTTCAACATTTAGAAATCTATGTCAGCAACAGGATAACACTATAAAGTTAGGGCAACAATCACACTTCCATTCTGGCAAGCAGTTGTTCCAACCACACAGGGCAACCACAGTCCGATCTGTTACGATCTGTCTCCAGGGTGCTGCTCACTGCACTGTTTGAAGTTGATGTGACAAAACAATCTACACTGCTCTGCTTCAAAACTTAGGGAAGTTTGTGAAGCCTGTGAATTTGTATGTGCCACTGACAGAGGGGGAAAAAAATATTGGTTGTTCAGAGAGTATATAAATGACTGATGGCCGCCGATCCTGGCCAACACATTTAAAGCTCAGTGCAGATAAGAAACAAATGACCTGAGGCTGCCTAAGAGTTGACACATGAGCAAACAAAGTCCACAAGGAAATCAAATGACTGAGTTCACTCTCTGGACTTAAGACTTTCACACTTGAATAGTGTGTAATATGACAGTCGTTCTATATACCAACAAACTACAAAACAAGATTCAGCTGAGATTATATTTGAATTTTCACCTGACGCATCAATGATCTGAAGGAAGACAAGAAACTAATTAAACTAAAAAAATGTTTAGTCAGTTAATCAAATGGATGTGATAGTTAGAAAAATGTATCCCCACTTTTGGATGCAAGAAATGTATTAAGTATAAAACAAAGAAATAGCTAAATATTTGTTGTATATTGTAGTCTAAATAGTCTAAAATGCATACTTTGGATATATCATTATATTTAATATTTCACAAATAAATTGCTGGTTAGAATAAATAGGGGGTTGGAAAAGCTCTTGAATAAGTATGGGGTGCAAAAAGAGTAAGCAGTTGTGGAAGTAGTACTCTGCCGAAGCTGTCAAAATCAGAGACTAAGTGGCCCAATACTGGCATCTGCGGAGGGCCGTGTCGATGTCTATTGGCCTGGCACCTTTGTAAAATCTTCCAGTATGGCTTTCAGCCCCTTTTCTTACAGTACCAAGTCAACGATAAATAAAGGCTGGTTGGACTCCAGCCAGCTGTTGTATGTGCTCTTTTCTTTGAAATGTTGGGTTGCCAATGTCAGAGCCTGCCTTATGTGAGAAATGAAGGGATTCTTCCTTCAAATCTTAGCAATAAGCTTATACTGCCACTGCAGAAGGAGACTGCTGAGGTTTTTGGAGTGAGGGTAACCAACGACCTTACTCAGCTTTCTGGGGTGTTATTGTCCTTTAAGTCTTTTCTAAAGCAGGCATTTAATTTTTTAAGTCTACAGTTTGTCTCTGGCTGTTTTATGCGTCAATGGAAGTAAGAGCTATAGTGATATACTGTTTAAGAGCACTTCTGTCTTGCTTGTGTTGTTAAATGTGTCATGCAAACATCTGCGGACACATTGTTTGTCCCAGCCCCAACTTCCAGTGCAACAGAGCATATGTATCAATTTCCCTGTTATGCCTTCAAATACCTCACCAAAGCAAAAATATTCTTATTTAGGAAAGTGGGCTAAGAATCAAGGGATTAGCCACAGGCGCATCATATGTCCTTTATGATAATTGGAACAGGATTTTGATAAATCATAATACACTGCTGTCTTAAAAAAAAAAAAGAAGACAAATTTATGACAGTAATGGGTGTTCACATTTCAACAGGTGACTATGTACAATATAATGCACATTGTACATGTAAAATTATAGTCAACAGAATATGAATGGAAGCGCTCGCTATTTATTTTAATGTTCAATGCAAAAATAGACAAAACACACACTCACACCCACATGTCTACTCACCCCTATTGCAGTGTAAGACGACACTGTGCCGGGGTGTAAAAGGCATAAGGGAAAGCTCAACAAACAGCAATGCATAACACCAAGACAGACATAAACAGAGAAACATGCCAAAGTCCATACACATGTTTTTTTCTCACCAAATTAGATGTGGGCACCAGGGGAGGTCTCATACAATAGAAGTGCATCTAAAATTACCACACTGAAACCAAATATGACATATCATCTGTTACTGTGGTCACAAGATACAGAGCATTATAATGAGCTTTGAGCCTTCCTCTGAGCCCCAGCCAACAAAATAAGAGACTCCAGTGAGATAACTCCATCGAGTGGGGAGGGGGCATTCACTTGTTGTCCCCTTTATGCCAAAGCAAAGCTTTGGGCCTGAGGTTGTAGAGGAAATTTATGTCAAGCAGTTAAAGATGTAATGGCAATACAAGGCAGAGGAAATAGAAAAGAAAGATTGAAAAACAAAAAGGAACTAAAAGGAAAACAACATGAAATTAAGGGGGGGGATAACACGCACTATTGTATTTTTGTTTAGTCCTGTTCTGGTTCTATAGAGCATCTTCCTCCAGTTTTTTAAATTTTGTTTAAGGATCTGATGGCAAAACAAATACATTCTATTTTTTTATTCCATTATGTAGATTTAGTTCTCATTGTAAAGGCAAAAAGTAAAATAGTAAAACATAATTTGTCTCTTTATGGATGAAATACATCAAAATAACATATTTATCCCAACGTTAAAACTGGTTTTAAAATTACAGTTTGGGTTAGTTCATGTGGGGTGTGTGAGCTGCCTTTCTATAGTTGGGATAATCTGCTGTATATTAGGATCAGGATGATCTGAGAAGCAGCTGTGAGAACCAGTACAGAAAATGAGCACATTACCGCTATAGACTGGACGTGCATCTCCTATATTTGAACAGTGTCCCACATTATCGTGCTTCCAAACAAGCCTTTCTTTTGAAATGATAATCTCAGACCACTATATTCTAAGTGCAGCTACATGTCCTTGATATACTTTGTGTGTAGTTATCTGGTAGTTTGACCATTCACAAAATGCAATAATATAGAAATGGTCTGTGTCACTTTACCTTACATTAGCTTTTTCAAATATAAACCTGAACTATAAGATTAATTTTGAAATACAATATTACATGATGTATGTCGGTTCTTCCGTGTATATACACACACAGACACAATTTGAACAGTTCCGGTTTTCTCATTTTGAAGCATCGCTATCTCTCCTGAGGTAGGAGAAAAGTGTTTAATATTGAGACAAGGAAGAAAACCTGAAGACTTCTGCCATGTCTTTATTATTGTAAACAGTGTCAACAACCAAATTAAATAATAATAATATTAAAAAAGTCTTTGTTTCTAATCTGTTGTAACAAAAATTGTCTGTGTAGTCAATGCATACAAAATTTGAACAGCTAAAGTATTTTAAATTGTACTCCAGAGGAAAGGCCTTCATAGAAATGGCTTTGGCTGTACATTCCATTGAGGGCTGAAAGCACAAATACGTAATGAATTAAGCTTCTGGAGAAACAGCATAAGAAACACTACATAGTCCAAAACCCACTATAAGATGACTGAGGGTTAGGCAAACAGTGTCCTCCCTTCAGAGCCAAACTGCAGAATCCCACCAGAGATTATCGAACAAAATAAAGCTACAGAGACAAATTAATATTCATGGGGTGACATTTGCAAGGAGCTCATCACGGAGGCAGCCAGTGGCTGTGCATTTTAAATCGGCAAAACACACATCACTGCAAATAATGAAATTCCCAGGCAACCCTCCAGGGAGTTTAGATGTGTTTGAACTTGAATTGGAGAAATAAAGTGCCAATTATCCCTCTAATTGAGAGTAACAAAGTTGGCTGCCTGTTGTGCTTCGTCTCATGTTTACTCCGTATCTTTAAATCTCCAATTTAAAGGCTCTAATAGGTTCAATTAATTGAGAATGAGAGGAGTGATTTGAGAAACTCAGCCTGCTGGCTGGAGCAGTAAACCCAAGGGAATGAGGTGTCAACGTAATACTAGCACATATTGCAAACATGTATCAACATTCAATGACAACATTTTAGAATTGCATCTGTGTGTTTTTTCTATTAGCATGAGCTCTCAAATATCTTTGATATCTGGGTTTGATAGCAGGCAATTTTCCTTTAAGTACACATACAGTGAAAGCACATACTACAAATCCCATCATATTACACCTATCCCTGAAGGCATACAGGAAATCTGAGGATACTTTTACACATGCATCATCGCCATGGTCATACATTTTTTCTGGTCATGTTGGTCTGTCATTAAGTCTGTCCAGATTAAAATATCTCAACTATTAAATTGCAATTAAATTTTGGAAAACCATTTGCTCCCTTAGATGATAATGCCTGATGACCCTAAATACCCATCAGAATGACATTCTTCAAAACTATTCCATTAAAAGTTATTCTATGTATTATCACAGCCCTTAAAATAAACACTAAAAACATAAACTGTCAACCCTCACCATGGGAACAAATTAGTTAACTTAATTATAAAACTAAAGACTAATGACTAATTTTTTGTTTTTTTCATGCAAAAAACAAAAAAGTTTATTACTACACTAAGTTAAGCTAGTGAATATGATAAATATGATTCACCTTTAATCATGAGAATGTTAGCCTGTTCAAATGGGCTTGTTTATTTAAGAAACTCGGACAAACTATTATTACTGTAAGTCCAGCCACGAGAATTTAAATTAGCTCATAAGGGACATCCGTAAAGATTCAGTATGTGCATTCAATATATGCAGGAAATCATATAAGGAAGCCCATAGTAAGTGCTTGTTCAACATGTAAACCATGAGCTGATTTGGGTAAAACTCGATTTAGTATTTCTTTAGAAATCTGCTGTCCTGTCTCGTGTGATGGAAGTTTTCCTGTCAAATTAGCTGTTGAGAAGTTATTTTCCTATTAGTCTCCCTTTGCATGTCTAAATTTCCAGATCAAAGACCCAACAAGACACTCTGAGGTGAGAATATTTGAGACAGTAAAAGTTTTTTGAAATGGAGCAATTTAGTTTTTGAAAGGTGAGAGGATTAGTGAAGTGTGGTAATCAGCGTTGGGAAAGTGGGACACAGACTACAAGAACTGATATATATAGAATACATTTTTATGTATGTAGGAAAGGAATAAGGCCAGGAATAAGTCCAGCTGCTGATCGACATTTCCTTCAGCATTAATCTTGCAGGCACCTGAAGGAAGAATAGGACATTTTGCTCAGTATCCAGCAGGTAAACAGACTGATCCAGCGTGATATATATTTGATATATATTGCCCCCCCCCCCAAAAAAAAGAAAAAAACAACATGCATTTGGAAGACCAGGAAACAAAATCAGTCATTGTTATTGCTAACTAAGCTGATGTGGTAATGTGCAGGCCAGTGGTTAAACGGATTGGTGACTATGCCTGCTGCGAGTCTCTCAGCAGTGCTCAATTCAGCGTGACAGCTGGAAAGGGAAAAAATTCGGCCACGGACACAGAACTGAATTTAGTTGAATGGCTGAAGTGCGGTGAGCTCCACAGGTATCAAAAAGAAAATGTAATTGGGATCAGATAAACCCAAACCATTTCAATCAAGCACCTGATTATTTTTTCCTTTACAGGGATGATTAACTTATGAGCAACACAGCAAGCTGAAAGACAATAATTATATATATTGTTGCTTTATAAATTCGTTGTTGCCAAAGAGTATGTGACTTTGGAATCGATGTAAAGTCACGTTTTCCTAATATCGAGTGTCCTGTAAGGCCTAATTTGATCAACAAACTCCTATGAGAACCACCTGGCGCTTCAATTGCTAAATGCTCCATCATGATCATCAACAAAAAACATTCTTCAGTGGGCCTGTAGATCATTTTATCAACTGATCAATTTTTATACAAGAATACTGATTAGAGCAGCTTTTATAATGGAACATTTGTATTAATAAAATGAAATCTCTGCCTGATTCCAGATATATACTATACTAAATCAGTATTATCCCATCACATTATTTCAACACTCAATCTGTGCAATTTGATCTTGCCTTGAACTGCTTTGAATGTAATTTTCAGTATTGCAGTACTATACACAGGGGTTACAAGGTTACAAACAAATAAAACAAATTGAGAACTGTTTAGTCGGACAAAAATCAACTGCAAAGGAAATAATTCTCAACAAGTGGGAAAATGAAATTACTACCATATTCTATTATTTAAAGTTAACATTAATGGGCCACCGTAATGTGCAGCTCAAAGAAACTGCATTGATACCTAGGGGTATCTTACCAATATATCTACTCGACTCTAATATCTACTCAGAAAAAAATAAAGAAAATGTAATGGGGAAACTATAATGGAAATTCATAAATATAGTCTTGAATCAAATCCAGCTAATTATCTTAATCTTAGTTCAATAACCGTGAGTTGATACGCCTGAGGGGAAATCATGCCAATTAAAGGCACCAAAACTGATCCAACAGTGAACAGAAAAGATGCTAGAGTGCTGCCTCTCTAATCCAAGTCACAGAGCAGCTTTTTAAAAAGATTGGGGGAAAAAAGTATGTGGTGAATATCTGAGCAATATCTGGAAATGCAGCATGACAGATGTTTAACTACTCATTAGGAATGACACACATTGTGGGGGGGGGGGGGGAACAGAACACGCAAAAGCATGAAAAGCGTGGGCTGTGACTTCTGTTAAGCCTGATGTTTCTGCTGGGATTTGAATTTCAATAATGTTGCAGGAGGATGTCTGAAGGAGTAGGAAGTTCTAGGTCAGCTGCAGACACTGCTACCTCCGGACAATGCGAAACCATTTTCCACTACATGTCAGTCACATTGCTGAATAGCCATGACAGCAAGCTCAAAACATACGCATTAGATGCATTAGAAATAACATAGAAAAAGTAATCTGTGATAACAGACAGAAAAGATGAAAATGCTACCTAAGTAGCTATAGTAAAAACAAAAGAAAGAAAGAACATTTGGCTTAGTTTATTTATTTAGTCTTAACCCACAAGATTATTCACTAGCTGGTGAACTAAGAGAAATTTTGATCATCTAGCGATATAGATTTCATTTAGGAATTGTCAGAGACCAAAACAGATAGGAGGAGGAGTTATTGTCATATATAATGTATACTATACAAGACCAGAGAATATATTGGAGATCTACAAATGTTCCTTTGAGGGATGTTCAACAGGATTTGCCTTTATGATGGAAAAAAGAAACACTAAATATAAGGAACATATGATATGGTGTAACTAAACCATCAAACAGGCGCTCCAGCTAAATTTTGCATTTAGAGGAATAATGAAAAAAAAAAAAAAAAGAAGTTTGATTTTATTCCTTTTTACCTAACATCTCCATGTCCAGATACCACTAACCCAAGACCCCTGCATGTGGAATTCAGGTTGGGATAATGAATAATAACTTGACATCAAATTTTCTATAATTTTACATTGTAAAATTTGAACCAGACAAGCGTGGCGTTTCTGAAATCTCAGTCATATTTCTGCTCTAGTCAAAGCCGGGAGACAGAAACAAATTGAGCCAGTTTCCACTCTAGGAGTTCAAATTATGTCATACTCTTACAGAGAAATAGTAAAGACGACAGAAACTTGTCTCATCTCCTTGTACCAAAAAAAGCGTGGAGGACCTAAGAGAAGCATGTCTCAAACATGACAACTATGTGGTTTCCTCACTAGCCCGCCCTGCCTTTTTTTTTTTTTTTTTTTTAATGGCTCATTGTCTCATTGGCCCCTCTTTACCACGCCTTAATTTCTCCTGCTAACCTGTGTCTCTTGATGCAGCCATCTCCCACTGTCAGACACTCCATCATCCTAGTCTGCTTTATTTTCTGCCTTTCCTGCTCCCTCCATCAAGTGAAGCACTGAAGACAAGACCCCAGCTGCTCCATACAATGACTCTGTATTCACATATCCGTTTACCTGTCTGCAGACAACCCTCAGCACATTTATGGGATTTGGGGGAAATAAAACAAAATAAAGCAAACAGATAAATTGAATCCCACATAAACAAAAGACATGGTAAAAGAAAATGCCATGCACACTATTCTCATTGTGTCTGCCCAGACAAGCCTCTTACTTCGGTTGCTTAGCTCCTCTGGAGTGAGGGAGATAAAGAGAGAGATCAGCTCTGAGTGTCCGCAACGTGTTCTTTAGCTCGTTCGAGTGGTCCGTGTTATCCTCAGATAACGGCGATGTGATGAATCCCTCGGCAGCGGGGAAGATCACGGAAGACGTGATGGTAAAAAAGTTGGTGTGCTGGTCTTCTCAGCACGTTGATCAGCTGATCACACGGTGGTCCGCACTGAGTTTGAGGAGAAAAACAAAAAAACCAAAAAAAAAAAAAAAACAGCAGTCTGCGCTCTTCCCACGAGTTGAAGACTGTGACCCAGGATTTTGTGGTGGCAGGATCCAAATGTTTAGTGTTGCTCCCTTCGGCGATCCAGTTGAGACGAAAGCTGAGACAGCTTGTAGGCTTCTATTTTTCTTTTCAGAGCATGTGGGAGGCGATCCCAACATCTCCCCCTTTGGTTTGAAGATTGGGTTGCTGGCCACAGTCTTTGAAGCAACTCTAGGGTTGATGGTGGATATGTACAGGTTAAGCAGTTCAACGTTTCAAGTTCATAGAGGCTATCATTTCTGGGCAGAGTTGAGGCAAGGCCTAGGCAGAGACGTCTAAATGAATAAAACATCCTACCTGAGCCTGATGCATTTTTCACCAAGAGAGAAAAAAAAAAAAAAACAACACATCAAACATCCCCAACATAGACACAACATGTACAGGGGAGAGAAAGAAGGAGAGAAGAAAGGTAGTGTGAATCAGTGTTGGTCTGTTGTTGGGGTGTGGTGTGACAAAGAGGTTAATGTGTTAGAGGGGTGTTAACGCATGCCAATGGGTGAGTTGAGGACATGCCCCTACTCTGTGTGGTTTATTCAGCGTCTTTATTACTCTGGGGTTGGGGCAGTATCCCCCTCGTTGGTGCGGGGACGCTGTGATGCTGTGATGCTAAGGTCACAGGCCTCCAAGGAAGGCGGTTTGCTGAGAGACAGCATTGCTCTGGAAACCTCTGCAAACGGATCAGAATTTATGAGACTTATCACAGAACCAGAGTCCAGCAGAGCCAGGGAGCGGGTGCAACCCCCTATCACCACTGAAGTGTATATGCAGCGTGCATGGCCGTTCCGGATGAGGTCACCCAACAAGGTAAGGGGAGTAGGGTGAGTGTTGACCATTACGGGTATATAAAGCTCAGGGAGTGTCCTGGGTACAGTTGGTCCTCTTCCCCAATCCACAAAGTAGACTTTGGCGGTGGGTGAAGGGGGTACCCGGCCCAGTCATGCGGATGGCTGCTTGACACCAGGTTCCTGAGGTGCTTCCGGTTGGGTTGGCGGGTGATCAGAGACATCCATTTCCCGCAGGGTTTCACCCACACACTTCTGTATGAAGTCTTACATGTTCTGTTGCCGGAAGTCCCCATCCTTGAATGACTTCTGTGTTTTACCACCAATTTTCACACCTTGTTTGCCGTTTTGCTCAAACCGGACTTTCCCATTCATATGAAAGGGTTATGAAGTTTTGTTGTAGCGGTTTTCCTTCATTGCGGTCAATCATCTCTGGTTCGGCGTTCACCCTGTTGGCGGACCCTACCGGTGGTATCGACCTTGACATGGGGGTTCTCGCAACCGTCCAGCATGAGGTCTGCCAGCGCCGGTGCTTGGATCTTTAGGACTCTAGCACTGCTGTTTGACACTCTGCTTGGGCATAGTTGTGTTTCCCATGCATGCTGGCTGTGCGTACCTCCTCATCTCCTGCATAGTGAGATTGCTGGCATGGCAGTGCAGGGTCACATCATAATGCACGTTTTCATGTAAGTTATGGAGAAAGAGGGACTTGAAGGCATGGTCTTCTTCTAAGCTGGGCATGTCATGCCCTTGAAAGTACACTGCCCGAAGACGTCTGTAATAGTCTTTCGGTGGTTCCAGCCTTTTCTGCAAAATGCCAAAAGTAGCAGAAGCCGGGTCAGTGAGTTGGGAGTACTCCTCGCAGAGCTTGACAGAGCGCTGAATAGCGGTCACTGATCCCTGGCGGGAGTGTCTCCATGAAGACATGGACACTTCTGGAGGTGGTTTTCCAGATAAGGCGCAGTTTCTCTCTGGCAGAAGCATGGGACAAGTCAAGAAGACAGCGTTCTACTTCTTTTAATTAGTCTTCAAACGTGACACCCGAGGACGAGACCCCACTCTGAGCGGTGCAGGAGGAAATTGTGGAGTGTAATTAAAGTAAGGGTGTGGACCAAGCCATATGTATGTTTCACCAGCTGATACGGGCACAAAGTCCTAATCGTCGTTCAAGAGGTGAGGATGGTGGTCGGATTCTTTCAAGGTGGAATTCTTCCCGCCCAATAAAGCGCTGACGGACTGGATGAGGTGTGTTCCTTGGGTAAGATGCCTTTGCATACTTATCATCAGGCATTGTCAGTGGGTACTGGTCAAGCGTGGTGTAACCAGACCAAGTTTTAGATGGCATCGGTTCTCTGCCCCTGGTTTTCTGCTCAGCTGGTGTGCCTGGGACTGAATGAGCTCCTTGATTAAGGCTCTTTCTCGCGTTCGGACAGCATGGCGCTCAGCTCGCAGCTCCTCTCCTAAGGGCTCTGTGGGCTGAGACTTGCCTATTTCTTTCAGATTGGAGGACGTCCAGGTTAGGGTCAGACAGCTCGGCATCTGCCATTCTATGACTCAGAGCTACCAAGCTCTCCTGTCCCACTTCGCTTCTCACAGCATGGAGGCGAAGCTACAATTCTTGACGGAGGTCCTGAACGTCCTCATTCACTTCTGTCAAGAGCCCTGGCGTCCGTTTGCACTTGTCCTACAGGATCGAGTTACAACATTGTTCAGCTTGATTGCTGGGCTGCAATGCTTTAATCTGCTCAATGCTCTCTGTGGCTAGCAATTCGGCTTTACGATTGCAAAGCAGCGTTACTTGACCGAGCACCTGTGCTACGATGCGTTTTTTTCTCATGCAGGACACAAATAACCAAACACACTGCATTCTTGATGGGCAAGTCCAGAGTGGCACCTCTCAGGTTGCCCACCATTCCACGGTTGGAGCTGACCACTGCCACAGTGGCAGTGAAAATTGATGGGGTCTTGAAAAGAGAGTTGCAACTTGACCTTGCACAATCAACATTTTGGATTGGTAGTACAGTAGTACTAAAGCATCTGCAAAATGAGGCAACACATTACAGAAGGTTTATGGCAAACAGAGTGTCCACCATTTTGACATGTTGGCACACAAAATCCGGCTGACTGTGCCTCGAGAGGGCAAAAAGTGGAGACTTCATGAAGAACACGAGTTGGATTTCAGGCCCAGAGTTCCTTTGCAGTCCCGTTAAGTACTGGCCAAAGTGTACATTGAGTGATGCAGAAATTTCTTTGGATGATCCTGAAATAAAAAAAAGTTATTCTATAGGTGTGGAAGAAAATGTAACTCTGTTTAAGAAACTGATTTGCTACTTCTCATCTTGGATGAAGTTGAAACGCACTGTGGCATGGTTCTTGAAGTTTAAAGATTTGCTGTGGAGTCTCTGTCAAAGGAGCTGTGTGCAGCCAGTGAGGAAGCATTCTTGGACAGCAGTCAGCTGCTGATTCAAAGTCAGATGAAATCCTTTAAAGAAAGCTACAAGAGCGCACACATTTCAGAGGAGGAACTGGAAAATTCAGAGCTTCACATTATCCGAATCCGTCAGAAGGAGAAATTCTCAGAAGAGATTGCACCTCTGAACAAACGACAAACTATGAAGCGCAGCAAGCTGAACCCCATACTTCAGGACACCATGCGGCGTCTTGGTGGAAGGCTGAGTCGGGCAGCGATGCCAGTGAGTAACAAGCAACCTATCATTCTATCCAGAGACTTTCACATTTCAGATTTGGGTCTTCAACAGATTCACAAAGAAACTGGGCATGCAGGGTGCAATCACACGCTGTCTGAGTTGCGCCAGTTGTTTTGGATGACAAGAGCCAACACAGCTATCAGAAAGATATGTGGAAGGTGTGTGAAGTGTTATCACTTACATGGTAAAGCTGGGAGACAACTAATGGCTGACCTTCCACAGCAACAAGTGTTACCAGATGAGCCACCCTTCACCAGAGTAGGAGTGGACTATTTCGGACAATTCAAAGTGAGACAGGGGAGAAGTATCTTAAAAAGGTATGGAGTCATATTCACTTGCCTAGCTGTGCGTGCAGTACATATTGAGCTCGCCTCCTCATTAGACACAGACTCATGCATGAACGCTCTCCAGAGATTTATAGCACGGCGGGGTCAAGTGGAAGAAATAAGCTCAGATAATGGGACAAATTTCTTTGGAACAAGACGTGAGTTAAAGAAGCCCCCTGCTGACTGGAACACCTACGAGTTTCAGCACCTATTCCATCAACACAACATCAAATGGACATTCAACCCACCGGCCACGTCTCATCATGGAGGCTCATGGGAGCGGCTGATAAGATCAATAAGGAAGGTGCTGAACTCCACTGTGAAAGAACAACTCATGGATGAAGAAAGCCTTCACACAGTATTGTGCGAGGCAGTGTCAGTCATCAACAGCCTGTTCAATGTTATCAGAACAATTAGGGGCCTGTAATGTAGGGGCCTGTAATGTAGGTGCTGTGTGTGACTGATAAGAGTTCATAATTACAGTTAATTATGGAATATATACTTTGTATTTCATAGTAGTTTAATAATTTAATTGTGTTTAAAAAAAGAATAAGTTAGTTGTCGTAGTAGTAGTGTAGTAGTGTAGTTAGTAGAGATCGCGGACAATGTCACCACAGTTGATTATTACAATATCACTACACAATAGTTGAGCCGGTGAACGGAGTTCATGGGTCGGGTATTGGTCCTTTAACTAGTGATATTGCGTAATCACTGGTCACATGACGGCCGACACGAGAGCTGTAGTACCAAACTTTTGCAATTTATGGGATTTAGGGGAAATAAAACAAAATAAAGCAAACAGATAAATTGAATCCCAAATAAACAAAAGACACAGTAAAACAAAACACAGTGCACACTATTCTAATTGTCTCTGCCCAGACGAGCCTCTTATTTTGGTTGCTCTGCTCCTCCAGAGTGAAGGAGATAAAGAGAGAGAGAGAGAGAGAGATCTATTCCAAGTGTCCGTAATGTGTTCTTCAGCTCGGTCGATCCATCCGTGTTATCCTCAGATAACGGCAACGTGATGAATCCCTCGGCGGCATCGGGGAAGATCACAGAAGACGATTGTTCTCTGTTAGCTTCTGGTAACAAAGTTAGCGTGCTGGTCTTCTCAGCACGTTGATCAGCTGATCACACGGTGGTCCGCACTGAGTTTGAGGAGAAAAACCAAAAAAAAAAAAAACGAGACGAAAGCTGAGACAGCTCTTTACTGCAACTGGGGCATGGGAAAAAGCGAAGCTGGAGAGCCACGGAGCGTCTTTATCACCGGTGTGACATCACCGGGGTACCCTGCTGAGGGCGCTGGCGTCCAGCCAATGCCCTCCTGTTCAAACTTAGAGCCACACCCTAGGGGTGAATCCTGGGGTCGTAGCGGCAGACAGGCAGACAACTCTGGCTCAGGCTTCAGGAGGGACACGTAATGCAGAATCTGAATGCAGGATTTTGTACAATTGTGTGCAAATGTGTTGGGCCAGTCGACTTGGGCAGTGAATAAAACAAGAGAGAAGCATGCACACATACTAATACATTTCAAATAATACAATTCAAACTGATGGCGGACGTGCAAATGGCAACCTTTTTCACACATCAGGAGAACAGATCAAACAAGATAAAATATGCACGTTGAATGCAGATGTAAAGACTCAAGTTAAAGCTGAGCATAAGCACTTTAACCTCCTGATCTCTGTTTTTTACACTTCCATGAAAAAGATAAGCCAGTACGCAAAGAAGATAGCTTACAAAGATGGGCTATATTAGTTTTGCAGGTATGGAAAGATTTCTGCGTACGTAAGGGGAAAATGCTGCAATTTTCCCTGAAGTACTGTATATGTAGGCGTGTATGTAGCCATTGATATACTGCAGGGGCAGATAGATGGGAAAGCCCATGCAGTGGAAGTCTGGACAAACTGGCTGCCTTTCTTCTTTCTTCATCTTTAATTATACAGCACTGAAATATAGGGGTTACTCAAATTCTACAAGAGGAAATATTGACAGCCTCATTTATCACACATAAGATGCAGTCTCTCTACTGGATCCTCTGTCTCAGAATAGACAGCATCCACATTGTCAGGAATACGTCTGTTGAGATGTCAGTAGGGGTTTCTGGGATAAAAGTGGATGATTAAGTTGTATTACAAATGCTACAAATGCCTGTCAAAATTACGATAAGTACAGGGCAATAATAGAATGTCTGGGTAGTGACATGTATTTCACTGCTTTGGCTTTAATCCAGCACTTTGTCTTTGGAATGAAGCAGCGACTGTAAGGTTGAAGGTTTGGTTTTCAATTAGAACAATTCCACTACTTTTGTGTTTGAGGGTGTTCATATCCATATTGGGTAAAGAACATTAAGATTCACAGCCCTATTCGTACAAGGTCACTACAATTGCAGGATGATGGCCCCACATACAATGATCTGTCTTACCCAGAGTGACAGAAAGAGTAAAGGCTTCATTAATCACAGAGGATTTGTTGAATTGACCTGCTTTATCCCCAAATATTGGAGGGACCTACATAAAAACGCTAGTTCCTACACCTTCCTTCTGTTTCAAATAAAAACCAAATGAAAGTCAGCACTTTAATGTCATAGTGATTAATTAAGCCGCAATCAATTGTACAATTCACATTAAAAAATAAAGTATGTGTGCCTTTTAAACAGTTCAAATAAAAGCAATATCCAGTAAAAATTTTTTGTTGAATTAATGAAATTTCCCCAAGAAAGAGGGCATTTCGAGAGTAAGATATGGATAATAGCTTCATTGTATTTGATGGCTTATTATTTTTATGAGTGTGTGTTGTTTTTTTTTTTTTGTGGTTTTCGTGTTTTTGTTTAGTTATTCTTTAGTTAAAGCACAAAGAAGGAGGAAGCTGAACTTGTGGCTTATGGCTTACAGTGCTGTGAAAAAGTATTTGCCCCCTTACCGATTTCTTACTTTTTTGCACTTTTGTCACTCTTACCCATTTCAGATCAAGCAAACTTAAATATAAATAAAACATCAGTAATGAAGTGTAGGGTTCCTGGATGCACGAGTAGTCAAAATAACAAAGAGAACCAAACAAACATCACCAAAAACTAACCAGCCATGCTGGGAGCCCAGGTGTCATCAGCCCTGCAGGAGAGAGAGACAGCTTGCCTTCTAGGACTCTTATGTAGGGTCTGGGCAGGTGCCAATAAGGGGCCAAAATCACACTGGTTGAACCACCCTTAGCAGCAACAACTGCAGTGAAGTGTTTGTGATAACTGGCAATGAGTCTTTGGAGGAATTTGGGCCCACTCTTCTTTGCAGAATTGTCTTAAATCAGCCACATTGGAGGGTTTCCAAGCGCAAACCGCCTTTTTAAGGTCATGCCACAACATCTCATTTGGTTTCAGGTTTGGACTTTGACTAGGCCACTCCAAAACCCTCATTTTGTGTTTTTGAAGCCATTCAGAAGTGGACTTGCTGGTGTGCTTTGTATCATTGTCCTGCTGCAGAACCCAAGTGTGCTTCAGCTTGAGGTCACAAACTCATGGACATTCTCCTTCAGGATTTGTTGGTAGAGAGCAGAGTTCATGGTTCTGTCAATCACAGCAAGTCGTCTAGGTCCTGAAGCAGCAAAGCAGCCCTAAACCATGTCACTACCACAACCATGTTTCACTGTTGGCATAATACGTCAGATGAAACAAGATGCACTCCAAAATGTTTAGCTTTTGTACCATTAGTCCACAGAATATTTTCCCTAAAGCTTTGGGGATCATCAAGATGTTTTTTGGCAAAAGTGAGACAAGCCTCTATGTTTTTTGTCAGCAGTGGCTTTTGCCTTGGAACTCTGCCATGCATACCATTTTTGCCTTGTCTCTTTCTTATGTTTGAGTCATGAACACTGACTTTTACTGAGGCAAGTGAGGCCTGCAGTTGTTTAGATATTGTCCTGGGTTCCTTTGTGACCTCTTGGATCAATCGCCGCTGAGCTCTTGGGGTACTTTTTGTAGGCCGGCCACTCCTGGGAAGGTTTACCACTGTGCCATGATTTCTCCATTTGTTTATAATGGCTCCCACCACGGTTCGCTGGAGTTCCAAAGATTTAAAAATGGCTTTGTAACCTTTTCCAGACTGACACGTCAATTACTTTTCTTCTTATCTGCTCCAGAATTTCTTTGGATCACGGCATGTTGTCTTGTCAGACAAGTGATCTCTTGATTTGAAAGGTCTGGCAGCAATCAGGCCTGGGTGTGTCTATGATATTGAACTCAGCTTTCCACAATAATATGATTAATCACAGTTACCTCATCATTTAACAAGGGGGGCAATAACTTTTTCACACAGAATCATTTAGGTTTGGATAGTATTTTTCTCTTACATAAAATCATCACAGAAAAATTGCATTTTATGTTTACTCGGGTTATCTTTGTTCAATATTTAAATTAGTTTGATGATCTGAAACAGTTGAGTGTGACACACATGGGAAAAAAAGTAAGAAATCAGGAAGGGGGCAAATACTTTTTCACAGCACTATATACATCTCAGTGGCAAAATGTCTGTCTGCTTTCATTTTCATGCATATTCTGACAAGGGTAGGATATAAGCGATGACGATGAGGTTCAGCTTGTTACAATCTTTCACATAAGTAAAAATGAAAAAGAAACCCTGCTTCATTTTCTTATAATAATAACTATAATAATTCTGATATATTGCAGCTGCTCCAATACTTGTGCACACATCATTTAACACAGACCTCGCTAAAGAGGAAAAACAATGCAGGCAGGACAAATGGAGAGAAAGAAGCAGATATTTCTTTCAGCTTCACCATTGCCACCAGGGGCAGCAATCAGCAGCTCCTCCCCTGTCTGTTGGATAATGTGATCACTAGAATCAGTATCTACTAAGATATAGGCGCAAGTTCTACATTGAACATTAGTTGTTTGTGCCCCCTGTGTGCAGAAGGGGGTTTTGTGTGTGTCTGTTCTGCTGAGTCTGTTTCTGTCACAGAGTTAACCCCCACAACACAAGGATGGTAACACATTGAGTTAAGCACTTTAAAATTCATTAGAGGGACTCATGGGGAAGCTGAGGCAGAGTAGCAAGATTCACCAAGTGTCAGGACCAATATTTTTTCTTGGGGCGCGACGGTAAGGTTCGGCTGAAAATCATCAGGCCATAGCAGCACAGGAAGGATTTATGCATATATTTATGCACATTCCTCTCCCTTGCTCCATATGCAGTATTTATTTTGACTTTGGCTGAGTAAGAGGGTGAAAGAAAGATGGAGTAGGGAGTGATATAGAAGCGTAGTGATGGATGAGGTAAAGGATGATGAGAAAGGGATGTTTAATGTAGATACAAAGAGGTGTAGTTGGGTGTAGTACAAAGGAAAAAAATTAATAAAAGAAAAAGAAAAAAAGTATAGCGCAGAAAGGGTTTCAAGGGTAAAGTGGCATACGGAAAAATGGAGGGGAGCCACAAGGCAGATTGACTCTACCTTCAGCTGGGTTGATAGCTCCTGGTAAGTTGTCCCACGGAAGGGTCCAGCCAGGACGAGGATGAGGAGCGAACACTGCTTCAATGCCATTTTCCTTAGGGAAGAACACATAAGCACACACAAACACCCAGGTTACCATAGAAACCCCTCTACAGCCTTGGGGTTCCACGTTGTAATGAAGCAAATCAAAGAAAGCTGGTCTTGAACACGGCCATTGATACTTTACTCACACTGATGTGACGCTAGACCTGAAGACAGACCAGCACTTGTGCACTTACTACTCTCTCAAGAGTGGAAAAAAATTTTCCCTAACAGTTTATACTTATGCACATCTAAAGGATTTTAGAGAAATTCTGAAGAAATCTGGAAAAAAAATCCACTCCATTTTTGTCTCTCTTTAATGATAAGTTAAAACAGTAGCTTTATTATGGACAGTCTATAGTGTCAAATGATTGTTAGAAATAAGTACATTTCTAAATAAAACTCAACCCCTAACCACCAGTGACCTTCTTTTATAAGCCAAAAAATTCTTGTTTGTATCCCTCATATGGATACATATGGCTTACTTACTGTAACGTGTCAAAGACATACAAAGGGATACCAGAAAAATATAGTCATTTAATGGTGAAATGGAAAGCAATATAAAGCACTGCAATAATCACAATTTTAATTAAAATATTAAGTAATTGGGAGTATGACTTGACTAGCTAAACTCTACTAATGCGACTTAAATATGAACTGCTTGGAACCAGTAACCTGCATTAATGAATTTAAAAGCAGGAAAGTTGACCGTGAAAATGCTTCAAACGTGTGTACAACTGTAGTTACACAATAAATTAAGTAGCACTAACTAATTGCATGAAACTGCCAAATAGCCTCAAACTCCTCAATATTCTTTGACTAATGAACAGACTAACAGAACAATGTTTTGGAAGAAAATAGCATGTTTCAGTATAGAAACTTCAGTTGAGTTGCCTCATGGTCAGGAGTTAGATAAATGGATTAAAAAAAAAAAAAAAAAATACATCTTTTACTTTTTTTGGGCTTCATTGTAAAGAATGGCCAAAAAGGGTTGTAAATGTCATACCCTGTCAAAAGCAATAGATGTTTAGTTTCTGGGCATCAGTTTTAACACAAAGAATACAGACACTCAGTAGTGACAGTTTCTGGGGTACAAACTTTCCTGTCCTTGCATCAGAACATCCAGGAACTATTTCCACTGCTACCACAGATTAAGCTGTTATCCAATGTTACAAACTGAAAAAGTAACAGTTCAGGCAGGGGATAGTAGCAGACAAGTTTGAATTTTGTAATGTGCTGTTTGGCTTAACCTTATGTTTACATATAGCTGGCAGGTTTTGTGTCTGCACCTCGCTGCACCAGCAGTTTGACTGTCATGCATCACTGTGTGTTAAGTGAAGTGAGAAGTGTGAAAGAGGCTGAGCTTATGAGCCATTTAGACTCTGGACGATCCAGCAAGATGAGCTTGGTGCGCCTGGTTAGCAGCCATGAAGGTTCACGTGTTATCAAGTCAGATGACAGACCTCCATCTCTATGTATTTGTTTGGCAGACACAGAGTCATACAGTGTGTGTGTGTGTGTGTGTGTGTGTGTGTATATATATATATATATATATATATATATACACATATATATATATATACATATATATACACATATATACACACATATATATATACACACACACACACGCGCGCCTTGGCTAAGACATCACAACAGCTGCAGACATGATGGTGGCGACACGCAGCTATCCCTGTAATCCGTCTAAGCAAAAAAGAAAAAAGAACAAGAATGCTGACCATTATATGCGTCTGCATGTGTGTGCACACATTGCTCTCAGTTTTAATGTCTGATTTCAACCAACCATGAAAATTGTCATTTCAGCACATCTGTGCCTTAACTAAACTTCATCTCGCAACATGGCATTTTTAAGATGCATCTCGTCCTGATCACCCAGCTGAGTCCAAATCCCACCTTTACTGCTCTCTTCGTCACTTAATATCACATTGTTATAGACGCTTAACCAGGAACAAATCACAGCAAGATCTTTAGAGAGAGAGCAGAACAGCAAGGCCAACACAACAGTCTGGAGGCTCAATGGTGAGAGGTTTTTCAATTCCTTGAACAGCTGGGCTTGTCTGTACCCTGCTGAAAACAAATTGCCCCGGAAGTGTTGCAGGGGCAATATTTGAAGTGCTATGGAGCAAAGTAAATAAATATGTGTGACTGCGTGTGGGTGTGTGTCTTCACAATGCTCCCAAAGGGAACTACATTTTAACAACGTGGAAACATTATGCTAGTATGGAACTGTCTCATCTCTTTAGCCATTACTAGAAATGACCCAGTCTGACTATGAAACTGTTTTATTTTGGACTAGATTCATAGTTTTTATTGCACCTGAAATGAGAATAAGCTGAATCTGCGCTGTCTGCACTACTGTGAGTGGATCCACTGAGAATACTGTATTTTAAAATGTACTGAGCGCAGTAAAATAACATTCCTACAACACACACACAAAACATTTTGTTTTGCTTTAAGAAAGGCCACTTTTTTCTTAGTTTGTCTTGGCTGATAATGTCATACAGAAGATTCTAGTTGGAAATCATGTGTACAAATAAGCATCTTAAAACCTTTAAATGGCCCACTTTAAATGTTAATCCTTTGACTGAAAGCACTTATCATGTAGGCAGTGGCAGAAAATGAACATTTGAGCAATTAAGAAAGTCTGCCAGAAGCCATAACATTAACTTAGAGCTGCACTCCTGAAGGCACAATCAGCAGACAATGGAGGAATAAAATTATAGGGATAATGGTTAACAACCAGTTGGAGACTCCATACTGTCTACCTGTGCCACGAAAGGGACAACATGAGTCAGCTTCTTCAACTGACAGTCTGTAAATATGTGTATTTAAGAAAATCACATAAACAAAGCAGTAAAGTGTGATGAGAAATAAGTAAGGAAATGTAATGATTTACTTTAAGCTTAGTCAGTGTGGGCCTTGGACCACCGACAAATGGCAGTTCTGTGGTCATTTCCTGGTGTTGTTCTTGCTCCGGTAGGGTAGTTGGGTTGTCCTCAACTGATTCTTCTAGGGTTCGGGTCATGGAAAAGTTGGCTATGGAAAGAGTCATCCCACAAGCTTTGGCTGCCCGAAGGACCCCTGGGACCTCCTGGACACGGCTGTACCATTGACGCAGGTGGGGGAGCCGACGTAGAGTACATGCAGTGTGGTCTTGAAGGGAACACTATCAAGGACAATAAGAAGAATGAAAGAGGAAAAAAGAAAACTTATTAAATGACATTGCTGATGTACTATTTTCTAGCAGTGCAAGGTCAAGGTTCCACTAAAACTTCAAAACAGCATTGACTGGTGGGAAGGGTTAAGGACACAAACAGAGGCGTGATTTGAGAGACACTGTCACCATGTGTGACTGTGTGTAGAAGACAAAAGACTGAGGTGGCAACACATACAGAAAGGGAGGAACTCTGGGCAAGTCTGCAATACGAGGGTCAGTTGAGGCTGCATATGTTGCAGACAGTAATGGCTGTTCAGAGGAGACATGCTAGACTGAGTGTGAAACTGGAAACCACTGGAGCACAGCTGACTACTAAAAGCCTCATTGTGAAAACTTCAGTTCATTCCCACAGTTGAGGAAAAGCTGGTAGACAGCTGAAGAGTGAAATGGAGGTTGCGATCCATCCACTGATAGTACAGCATCCTGATCAATAATATTATGCCAGTCAACAGTGATAGCAATTTCTGATATCTGCTGCAGTTGTTTTCATTGCTGTAACCAACTCTGTTTGTAAAATATGCAATCATTATGTGTAATGAATATGTAATGAATCTTGTGGACAACTTTGTGAAATTCACAGTTTTATGGTCAACATGAAAACACACCAGTTCTTGATCTGTTGCAAAGAGAAACATGTTCCCAAAGTAAAGTAATTGAAATGCATTTCAATTTGCCACATTTAAATTGAGACTCTCCCAAACACTGTTATCTCCATTTTCCAGGCGGCTCTGGACCACCTTTGAGAGCAAAACCTGTGCCAAGTCTTACTTGGTGACTCCTCTTCACTCAAGTTTCTGACTGGATGGCTCTGAAAGAGCTGGATGGACCTCAACCAGAGTGTCAAAACCTAAAGTCATGTGTATTTTGATAAGTCATCAAAATAAAGACATTAAACATCAGCAAATACATGTAATGGTGGTCTTATAGCCTAAATGGCTCCATTTATATGGTGACATCAGACCTCAATTATGTGTGTTTTGGTTTATGTCGAGACAAAGACAAAGTCTTGCATGGTTACACGTGATCGCTCATGGCACAGTCATAGAACTTTACTCATAGTGAATGTTGTAAAAATTGAATCAGGGTCAAAACAATGAAAATAAAAGACTTTGAAAGGAAACTACAAAATAAATAAATAAATGAGCATTTCATGTATATTCAAGGCTTCAGAATATGCAACAATTTAAGGCAATAATGAGTCGTTAGCCACAAGGGCTCATTAATGACAACACCATAAAATTGAAAAAATGAACTTCAAAGTCCTTACCAGATACTGATAGATACACGGCAGCAGCACCACATCAGTAAGAGTGAAGTACAGCCCCTCAGCAAATACACGCTCAAGTGGAGGAAGAGCTGTCGTCTTCACTTTCCTGATCTCAGAGTTCTCTCTAGTGGTCAAAGCTGGAACTGGCTCCACAGACAGCTTGGCCAAAGCAGCCCTGAGCTCTACTGTATCGGGGACTTGAGCTGACTGTCCAGGTTGTGACTCATTGTCTACATGCACTTTTCCTCCAGGGGAGTCATTCTTTTCATTTTGCCTTTGCTCGTGGAGTTTCTGCCTCCGTATTTTGTCATCATTGTGGACTTTGACAGGCTCTGCGAGCCTTTGTTCTAAGGTGAGAATAAAGAGCGGCAGCTGCTGATACTGATTTGTGGGATTTTGGAGATGCTCTTCTACAGCAGAGGGGATGCCGATTTCACACAGCCTGGTCCACTTACTTACCTGAGATAGGACAGAAGGAGATTAGAAAAAGATTTAAGGATTTTTAGGTCACATTTAGAACTCTCACTAAAGTGTAATAAAAATTTGATTTATATTACTGAAGATTATTTCCCTTATAATTGCCTCAGAAGTTTTTCGGAAATAACTATATATGGGCTCAAATTTTAAGAAAAATTTAATTGTAAGTGTAAGTCTTTTTGAGATTTAAGAGTTTGCATGTTCATCTGACTTGCCGTGTGGGGGATTAGGCAATTACTATTAATATAATAGCAAATAGTAATAAATATTTGAGTGTGTATAACTTGGACAATGGACACCCTCAACATTACTTGTGATGAAAAACCCCAACCGCTAATAATACTAAATGAATTAACTGCTGCATAACAAATAGTGAAGACATTCTAAATTTTTGACTGACATTTTTGAGACAATACACACTAAACTGGTTTGCATCACATCCTGTACTCTCCCAGGCAGTGTGTAACTTAATCAGGAGGTACATGGGTTTTGGGGGTATTCTGGCTACATGAGTAAAAACTCTCATCAACGCCTGTGAATACAGTAAAAAGGTAAAGCTGCTTTTAAAGCAGAGCTGAGGTTTTGACTACTAAACCTGCACCAGAAATTTACAAGTGAAGTAAAGCTGCACTATCCACATCCACACTCACCACAACACAACTCATTGGGAATTTGGCTGCCTGGCTCTCCACTAACCTCGGCACAGGCCTTGAGACACGTCTTCTTGAAACCCAGCAGTGCCTGCACATCATTTCTGGAGGGGTCCACCTCTAAAGTCTTGTTGATAATGTGTCTCAGGACCACTGCCAGTCCGGCTCTGCAAAGCCGCCCGGTCTCATCCAAAACAGCCGGGAGCCGGCAGCCCTTCACCAGCTGGGGCAGATCTTCCGGCTGAGAGGCGGACACATCCAGAAACTCCGGCAGCTTTCGGTGGTCCGGTGGTCTACTCGAGACCAGGAAAGCTTTGAAACACTTGCACTCGCAGTACGACAGAAGAAACAAAACGATGGACGTTTTCAGAGAAAGACGAGGCTCCTCGCTTTGACAACAAACTTCTAAATACAGGGAAGGTTTCTGCTGCTTTTGCGCCTGCGTCATTGTCACTAATGTTAGAACCTCGGAGTGAAAACACGGGAACAGCTTCAGTACGCGGCCGGGCGTCTCGTTTAAAGGGTGGCAGCTAAAAGTTCTAAGTTAAAATAACACTTTGGGTCCAGAGTTTAAAAATGTATTAGCAGACATGCATAACAATTTTAAAAACACGCACACATATACCGGCTATATCGATATAACATGACCACGCTGTTTGATACACTTCCGGTAAGCGACTGCTTCTTCTACCCTGTCCTGAAAAAAAAAAAAAAAAAAAACTCGAGAGCGCCATCACCTGTCTGCCTGCCATTTAAAACCAACGATTCAAGGCTCAAGTAAATATGCATTATATTAAGATGTTTCCTTAATGATATAATAATATATTCTTCATAATTTTTGAGGGCGGGAGTTGTTTAAGACATGTGTAAAATACATGTCTAGACAATGTTCCGCCCTTCGTAGACTCCGGATATATTTCACGGTTGCACAGATAAGAAGACGAAGCCTCTTGTCCGGCTGCCTTTGTGTCTGTTGTAGGAAGTCCTTTACAACCGATATTTGTTAACTAAAAATTAAAGTACCGGTTTACGAGAGGGACTTTTACCAGGAGAGAAGTCTGGGGTAAAGTAACCGAGATAAAACAGTATCGTCTTTGAACTTGGTTTGATGGATGACAGCTGAGGAGAGAGCTAACTTCAGCCATTGTTTTGTTTGTTTAGTGCGTTGTTGTGTGTGTGTTCACCAAATTAAGCCAGTTTGAATGTGTGTTATTGTTTAAGTTGCAACCAACCGGATGAATTAGGCCAATAAAGTATGTATATGGGCTCCAACACAGAAGACCACTGTTCAGCCCTATTTCCTCTCCTCCCTTATCTCACATTTTCTATTATTACGTCATCTAATATAATTGCTGTTGAATGTTTTGATTATCAATGCCAATGTTTCAAATATCAACAAAACGATTATGTATATATATATAACTTCCGAGTTGCGAGTTGCCAGCAGGAGAGAAACAACACATAAATTATTGCGGTTAGAAGGCTGCAGATGTAAACATTTTGTTTCCACCATGGTGTATTGACTGTAGCTATAATCTGTAGGAATTAAGATATTGAGGTAACATTCTGCTCTTAATTAAGTTAAAATATCCATGCCTTGTGTCATTATTTAATTCTTGAAGCCCAAGTTTAATGTTAACACTGCAGGATGTGGCAGCAAAACTCTTGTTTTTATTTATTTTTTTTTTATGTTATGGACTCAACTTGTTTAATGGGATTTGTGTTGAAATGGCCACAGGTGTGTTTTTTGCTGAATTTATTGCAAAGCACTGTTCTATTTGTCGTTAAAGCCATGGCTGGACCTGTAAGTCTGGAGTTAGATCCCATCTTCCTAAAGGGGTTGAGTTATCTGCACTCCAAAAGTAAAGACTCAGCTGAGAAACTCAAAGCTTTACTAGATGAGTCCCTTGCAAGAGGAAGTGATTCATCTTACCGCTCTTCACAAAAAGTAAGGTTTGATCAATACACCGCTACAATTTTTCCACTGTGCCTTTATTATTGTTATTCTCTTCCAGTTTAATTGGTATGTGATTTATACATCTAACTGCCAAGTGTTCTGTGTTGTCATTGTATATTCTCAGGACATCGAGGTGTCCAAGGGGTCTGTGCCAAAACTGAGTTTAAGTAAACAAGACTCCAAGTCCTCTTCAAATTCCTCATCCTCCAGCAGTAGCAATAGCAGCAGCAAAGCCAGCTCAGAAAAAAGCAAGAAAGAGGCAGAGAAGAGGCCCCCTGAGAAGGTACTGCATAATTTTGCATCTTTTTACTAAAATACAATAAGTCTTGTGCCCACAAAGTCTCTTATTTATTTCAAAATGATTTATTTCAGTTGCCGGATCAATGTTTTCCATTTTATTGTCATCTATTTTCCAGTCCTGTTTGATTGGCTGCAAGCAATTCTTCCTTTGGGAAGTAATACAGCATACATTATGAGAGTTCTAATGTAAAAATTCTGCTTTATTATATTTAAATGCTTTATGTCTCAGTTTTATGTCAAGTTTTCTTTTTGACTTACAGCATCAGCTATACTGTAATTTCCAGACCATAGAGCGCACCTGAGCCGCACCCGCCAAATTTAAAGAGAAAAACAGTTTTGTAAATTTTTTTATAAGCCGCAGGTGTCGGAAATGTGGGAGAAAATGGGGTGTGGCAGGGATTATGTTACACAGAAAGATTTCGCCTTTTCACCAGATCGGTCGAATTTAACTTGAAAGCTGCATCACATGCATTGCTTTGTGTGTTTTCCATGATAAGGGTGTATGCATGAAGAACAAATGTACTGGTGGCATGAAGCTCGTTGCCCATAAAAATCCATAAATTAGCCACATAGCTGTTTAAGCCACAGGGTTCAAAGCGTGTGAAAACAGTAGCGGTTTATAATCCGGAAATTACGTAGCTACTCTTCAGCTGCATCCTACAAGAAAAGCTTAACAGATGCATGTGGAGTGTAGAGCCCAGACATTTCCCTCATACATAATTTCAGACTGCTAAAGGAGTGTTATATAAATAATAATGAATGAAGTAGCTAAATATTGAAAAGGTAATGATTTAATGCCAATCTAACATTTTTCTGCCTTACTTACAAACAGGTCAAGGTCGACTTGGCAGAGGTCGACCCTCCAAAAAAGCCTCGTTTGGAGAAACAGGAGAATCGGGCCTCTCCGATTACCGTTCAGACGAGCAAAGACCTCTTGTCAAACATGAATGACAACGATGAGACCAATGCTGATGACTTTGCTATGGAAATGGGCCTAGCTTGTGTGGTTTGCAGGTACATGTTAATCATTAGTAAACAAATATATTTCACTTTGAAGACATCAATTCATATTCTTTTGCATCTTTATTAAGATTTCTCAGTTGTGAAGTCTAGTGACTAAGTGACTTAGTGACTAATCCTACATGTATTCCATTAAATTCCTTTAATGTTTGTTTGTTTTAATGTTGTTAATTTCTTAAGACAAATGACAGTCACTATGGGAAACCAGTTGGTGGAGTGCCAAGAGTGCCATAATCTGTATCACCAGGACTGTCACAAACCCCAGGTGACAGACAAAGAAGTTAATGACCCAAGGCTTGTGTGGTATTGTGCCCGCTGCACCAGGCAAATGAAACGTATGGTGAGGAAAAATTATTATTTCAATATTGGCCTGGTAAATATCTTGTCACACAGCAGCACTGACTGGATGACTGCTGTGCTCATAGTCTTGTTAGTAGAACCTGTTGTTTCTATTTCATTTTTTTCTTTGTCCAATAGGCCCAGAAACCTCCACAGAAGCCATCTCCTGCATCTGCATCGTCAGCACCTGTAGTAAAAGACACACTGGTGAAAAAGGCAGAGCTTAAATCCAAACCTGACACAGCCAGCACCTTCCAAGCCTTCAAAAGGACCGAAGTGAAGGTCTGTTTTAAGTTGTCGCAGGAGTTTAGCACAGTGTATGAGAATTTAAGCAGGGTAGTGTCTATGCCAATTCTGTGCAGTAATACGAATGCTTAACAAACATTTTGCTAATATGTGTAGGAAGAAAGTATTTTTTGTATCTCATATTCAACATGTTGCCCTCAGTGTTACTCTCAAACAAAAATTAGGATTCTGCGTCTTCATTATTGGTGGAAAGTGAGAGAAGAAAATAGCTGTCAATGTCTGAAACTGCTCTAAAAGGTAGACTGCATAAATCTGTGCTGAGGACAATGAACAGAAAGTACACACTTATTTTCAAGAATCAAACCATTGACATCTGCTAGTATTGACATCTGCATATCTCTAGAGGAAACTTTGCAGACTAAATTGAATTATTGGAGATCACTATAGAAGTTATTTTGACAGTAAACAATTAGCATTTTCTCAGCAAACCAATTATGATTACTAGCCGCATTGCGAATGAAAACTTTGCTTGTTTTCAGTAAAAGTAAGTTTAGGTGTTAGGGTTAGGTGTAGCTTGTAGGTTACGCTGTTGATTGATTGAGCCTGATAAATATTCAGCTGAGCACAGGCTTTATGAAATGAATACCTTTAAACGATAGTCAAAGTAAATTTCCAAAATATTTTTGTCTTCATCACAAACTAAACTTTTGTTGCACTCAGATAATTGTGGTGCTTTCTTTTCACTTCATCCAGGCGTCCACAACATCAGCCAATCCCACTAGTAGCAGCACTTCATCTTCAGGCAGTGGTCTTACAGGCTGGGCTGCATTTGGCGCCAAGACAAATCCTTCTATTCCTCCAGGCTCCAAACTGGGTTCTTTAGGTCCAAGTGGTAGCAGCAAGACCTTGGCAGCTCCCTCTGGGCAGAAACCTGTTGGGCTGTCTGGGTTAGCTGGGGCCAAGTCAGGACTTGGAGGTTCCAAAGTACCCAGTGGAGGCAGTGGAAATGGCTCCAGCCAGGTTCCTCTGAAACCTCCTCCACCCCTCACCCTAGGTAAACAGCCACTGAGCCGTTCATCAAGCAGTGAAAATCAAGGTAAAGGCTCTGCTTCATCCGGGGCCAGCTCCCCAAGCAGCTCCCAGGCCAGTGCAGGAGGGAACGGAGGCAATAATAGCGGGGGTAATGGGAACAATGGGAATGGGTCAAAGGCTGCACCAGGGGACAAAGCACCAACATCTCAGGAGTCTCAGCTTAATGCCATGAAACGGTTACAACTGGTGAAGAAGAAGGCAGCACAGAAGAAACTCAAGAAATGAATAGAGAGAGAGTGAAAGACAGAAGAGGGAAACTTGAACAGTATGAAATTAGTGCCAGGACATTATGTTTATATCTCAAGAGCATCTGTACATGGATTAACACCATCCAAATACTTGAATTTAAATTTGTGTAAATGATGCTGGACTTTTGTGTGCCTCATTCTGTCCTAACAATTCTTAACAACTACAACAAGTGTCATTAAAATTCCTCTTCTTATAAATCAGCTGTAGCAAAGATTTTGTATGATGCTGCGTCCCTAGATGTGAGTCATTAAATTCAGGGCAAGTGGGGAATGGATCGCAATCATTGAAATGTTTATGTAATGTAACATGTTCACATATAAACAACAATATAGATTTCTTCATTTCACCTTCACATAAAACATAATTTGTACTTCATGTGTAAATCATTTGACATATAACATTTTCTTCACCTGTAAATCTGTTCACATATTAAATTTACTATCAATATAAATGCAACAACACTGAAGTGCACAAGTGCTTAACACAGTGCCTTTTGTTTTGCTACCATCATTATCAACATTCATGAGATTATTGGTCAGCTTCCATTAGTGGGTTCTCTTCTTATGAACTTCTGCAGGTGAAGAAGACTTCAACTTTTTTTTTTTTTTCCTAACAACACTTAGACTTAAACACTTTTGGCATGAGGCGTCCGATAACTACATTTAGAGGCTGTCAGGATGACGCCACGGTTAGCTACACAGCAAGAAAGCTCTCTAAGTTTGAACTTGCCGACTGGCTCGGCCCCGACTTCATCCGCTCTTTCTTCGTCTGTGTCCATCAATGCTGGTTAGGTCACTGATGTCATCTCTTTGCGATACATGTGGGAATGTAAATGGTTGTTTCAATATATCAGCTCATATACTAGCAATTTCTCCAGGTCGTGTCTGCTGGTATTAGCTCCATGATCCCCCATTTAAAAGTAATTACATATAATTCACATATAAATGGTTTGCAATCCACACTTGAAATTTTCTATTGAAGGTGGTTTTGTTTGAAAGGCTGCAGGTGGGTTGTTGGGTTTGGTGTTCTTCATGATATGGCTTTGTGGAAATCTGATGCTTGAGTAGAGGCTCTGTATTTAGGCATAGGACATCCGGCCTAGGTAGTTGGCAGGAACATATCCCTTCTGCCCATTAGCCTCAGCCAGCCACCACTCCTTATTGCCTCCTAGGTCACAGAACTGGAGGATGCGGACATGTTGATACTCCTGTAAGGTTAGCTCCTGATCGCAGCGGGCTTGAAATGCATGCACGGCATAAAACTGTGAAAAAGCACACAAATCCAATGCATGTCAATGTATCATTGTATTTTTCTGAAAGCATGGCATGTTTCAAATGTTAATGTGAGTTAGATCTATTGTTGTTAAAAGTGCATTTTGGCGTAAGTCCAGCAGGTGGCAATGTTTGCTAGTGTTCTCAACTTTGCAAAGACCAATAGCTTTATGTTATAATGAAGACTTGAGTTTTATCGGAATAGAGCTGATAAATGCATGACCACAAGGAGTTGGGGGGCAAAGGCACTGAGGTGACATCATGATGATTGTGTGATGCCATTTAATTAATTTAATTTCAAAGCCAGCAAGAAAGAAACAATATAAAGAAGTTGAATGTCTCTCTGCAGCAACAGATCTGCTGATCCAGCCCATATACCTGCACACATTAGTTTTACAGCCACTTTGATATCTTCTATTTTATAGTAAGACCTTTGAGAGGACACCCTAATGACTCTTTGAAAGCCTAGTTAAATTACATGGTTTATTGAACCCTGTTTTATTGTGATTATGAGATCTGTGTGGCATGTGGCTCGTATATATCTGTTATTGTCTAAAAGTGTTTGACCAAGGTAAAGTCTTTCTACTGTTTTAAATTCTGAAAAATATTTGTGACTGTTTTCAAAGTTGGAAATTCAGCTGAACCATTGTTTTTTCTGTACCCTCCCAATCGTTAGGCAAGGCAGTGTCCATAAAGTGACTTCCATATGGTGTAGGAATAGTCAAATAAACCACATCACACACACACCTGCTGAGCCTCTGTGTCCACGTTGTCCTCCAGGTCTTCTGGGCCCTCAGACTCTGCCTGTAGACCAGAGAGGGTGGAGCTGCTGTCTGTGGTGAGGTTGAAACTGCGCAGACTGCTGCTGCTACTGCCTGACACAAACAGGCTGAAGTCATCGAAGTCGTCATCCATCATGGCAGGTGGCTGCTGCTGTTGCTGCTCTTTGGCCATCTGGCCTGCCCGCTGGGATTCCCTCAGAGGGTTGTACTGCTTCAGGAATGTGGAGTAAATGTACCCTTGTGTCCCTAACAGTGACACACAGGGACATTTGGTCAATATGCCTGACTTCTTCACTTCTACAGACTTGGTTCACATAAATTACTAAATAGTGGAAGATAACCGAGCAGATCTTTTTATTTCTCCAGGTACTAATCTCTGAGATTTTTGTTGGTACCTCAATTCTAATGAAGTAGTGTGCACTCAACAATCTTCACAACAGTAAACCATAATTTTGAGCATGAAATTTTGTTACACTGAGTGAACTGAAAAATGTGCAAATATGAGGCAAGCCTATTCATGGTGTTGATATCAACAAAAGGATGAACAACAATTTCCTGGGAATGCTTATATTCCCTAGGGAAAAGACAAAGCTGTGAAGACTGTACTTTATACCAAGAAACATACATTACGTTTTTTTTTTTTTCTAGCACTCCTAGAAAGAGAACTTGTTATTGCAAAGTTCAGAGGCACACATGCAGCATCTCTCCATCCTTATTTCTGAATACCCAAAGGGAACGGCTTTGTACTCTACGTAACACTGCTTACAACACACAGCGGTTTGTTCCAAACAAGATGTCGGGATCTCAGGTGCTTCTGCGAAACATAGAGGGGGGTGAGAAACAAGCTATGGAGTTGGCCCTGTTGAGAGGCAACCCTCTCTAGAGGCAGGTGAAGAGGTACCAGCAACCGTGACATCACAGGAGCTCCTGGGACTGACTCCTGTCTGCTGACTTGTCAGAGTCAGAAAGTAAAGTTTAAAGTTGGGATGTCTACAGAGCCTACATCAGCTAATAGATGCAGGTTTAGTCACAAAGGAATGAATATTAAAGGAGACCTATACCGACCATGCCTGCAGATTATTTAGCGTGATAAGTTAATCCACCATGTATGTCTCATCAGGAATGTGCACCAAGAGCCACCTCTGCCTCAAGGGTCTTTGCACACACACATACACACTTGCCTCCACTGTGAACCAGCCAGCGGCTGCTGCTGCCTGATGGGTCTGTTTCCTCAAGCAGGGCCACCAGCTCTCCCTCCAGCAAGCTGAGGTCCTGCTCCTGGCAGCCATTACACTTTCTCTTCAGCTGGAACAGACGACTCAGTGGGTATTCTGCCAGCAGCCAGGCACGCTGCTCCTCAGTTTGATGCTGCACCTCCGGCATCTGGAGAACAGAAGAGCACAAAGGGGTGTAAATTCATGGTCAGCTTGCACGTGCTAAGATCTTATTGGTTATGAGTGTTCAAGAGGGAAGGTGAAAGGTAACCTCCTGGGGGTGTGATAAAAAATAATGCACAAATATGCGCACATATATGTCTGTATAAGTGTACGCATATATGTAAACCCACACACATATAGAAATCTACATCTCAGGGGAAAGATACTTGATGGAACTTCAGGTTGCCAAGGGCCCCAGTCAACCACAACCTGAAGCTTTTCACTGTATCTGCCTCTGATAAATTGTACAGCTGCTCATTTATGGTATTCATGTCTTTATTAACAAAAAAACAGAACATGTAATGCTTTTGTTTTTAAATTGGGTCAAAAACATGTTTATGCAACTGATCTGGGATGTGAATAATGCAGATTACATCCAGTGGTGACACATTTTGGTTTCTAGATTAAAATATGTTCTAGATTATGTTCTACTTACAGTTGTCTTCTTGTCTTTTTGTCTCTCAAAGCTGACTTTGCGCTCCATTAGCTTCTGTGCATTATCTTTAACAAATGCCAGATTATTCATCTCCTCCATGATGCTGTTTTGAACCTCAGCAATGTTCAACAGTGGAGCCTAGAAAAGCATGTAGCACATTCAGAATTCAGAATCAGTTAGTCCAAACATGAAATAAAAAGAGTGTTATGATCAGGATCCTCACAGGCAGCTGCTGCATGGATGGTGCACGGAGGAGTATTTTATCCATCAGCTTTCTGAGCAAGGCAACTAGACAGACAACACAGTTGGTCAGGATAGTGTGAGCGGCCATGTTGAACCTCTGCAACTCCTCTACTAGCAAGGCATTGAGAGCTTCATAGTCCCTCCTGGCGGGGCCGGACGGATCCTCTGAGACGGGAGAGGGAGTGGATGAAGGGGTACTGGATGATGAGGATGAGGGTGAAAAAGAGGAAGAGCGCTCCAGACGGCAGGAGTAATCCAGCAATTTGTCATAGCGTTTCTGGATGAGCTTTTGCGGGGCCGTGAACATGCCCTGCAGGGAGGAGAGGGGGGTGAGGACCAAGTGCTCCATCCTGTCTGTCTGGAGGAAAAAGTCAATGAGGTAGCAGATGATGAATAGAGACGTACAGCAGTAGTCTGCCTATCATTATGTATTCTCTACTATGTATTCTGCACATGAAAACAAGTACTTTTAGAGCATTTCAGAGGCTCAAATGATTAGCATTAGCATTCAGCTGAGTCTTTATTTCACAACGATTCCCTCCAAGGGGACGCAGTTAAGTTTGCCTTAACATTAACCTTGAACACATAACAAAAAGAGAGCTGCTACAGTTTCATTGGCATGCAAACAAACAAAAGCTACTGATGTATTCATCTTACAATACAAATTAGAAGCATAGTAATGGGTCAAAAACATTATGCAGAAAATGCTCTCCTTCTGATGAAAGCATCTGTCAGTGTCCTGTTTTGATTTTGGCGGATGTAATGGAGGCACTTCACACACAATAAGTCCTTTGCTCTTCTTCTACATGCGTTTGTGCTGACAATTATTTTGTAAAGGTCATTACAGACTTTGCTTTGTTGCAGTGTTGAACTGCTGCAATGAAGAGCCGCCACACTAAGAGTCTTATTCAAGCAGGCAGTTATATCAGAATTGGCAACAATGCAATCCAAAGAGAGAAGAGAGTGAGGAAGGGAAGGTGACAAAGTAACTGGGTTGTCTACTGGAAAGGTTAGCAACACAAAGGAAAAGGATTAATAAAGTGGACAGAGGACAGGAAGCTATAAGCAAAGTGACAGATGACTCTCAGTTGGGGGGGTTGAATGGACTGCCATGTAGGAACAGGACAGCAAACCAAGAGCACACGCAACTACAGAGGATTTAGGTGATGGAGGGGAAAAGGTGAAAAGGTGAATAGTAGGACAAAACATTTTCACACCAAAGTACGACAAAAGTTACACTTACAAAGTGCTTATAAGGGTCATTTCCATTATTGTGCCATGAGTCATTTGTACCGTTCTTGTTCGGCTCCTTGACAATGTTCTCCATGTCCTGGACATTCTGGACAGCAACAGATACCATTTCCTGCAAAAAAAAAAAAAAAATACATTAAGCCAATAAAATAAGCAAGTCACCACACATAAAACGCGCCCGATGGAACACGATTTGCAAACACACACCAACCTGAGCGTGCTGCAGGTAACAGTGAATGTTCTTGGCCAGCTGCCTCACAGCCTTCTCCAGACTCCTGAACAGTTTCTCCTCTTTGTCAAATACTTCATCTCGCACCTTTAAAATAGCAATACAATGGGCTATATACTGTATCTAAAATGATGCCTGGCTGAATAAAAGCAGCATTGCTGATTCTATTTGAATTAAATCAGGCCCACAAACTTTGTGATTTATATTCCATGCACTTATTTTTATTACAGTTACAGAACCATAAAACTTCAACTTGTTTTACCTGTGGTTCAACTCCAGTGAGGATCTTGATATAACCAGCAAACCTATCGCCTTTCTTACGGATGGAATGAATGTTGAGCTTGTTGAGCTTGCCCCTCAGTGTGCTTTCATCTTCTAACCTCTTATACTTCATAACTGAGAATATGGAAGCAAAATTGAATAGATGGAAATACACACAATAAGATCAGGTAATTTGGATGGACAACTTATATCACATGATTAACGATTAGTAAACATCAGAGATAGGAAAATTATTCATTTAGTTAAAAAAGTAAAAAAAGTCACCTATATCTTTGCGCCTCTTGAACTCATTGATGTTCACATTTATGATCTTGGTGGCAGTGAAGGCCTCTTGCAGAGGCCGATAGTCAGGATGGTCTTCGGGCGTTGCCTGCCACAACTCCCCAAGCAGCAACGGGTACTTCATGATCCTCTGGACAGGTTTGATGAGCAGTGAACCCATGTTCAGCAAATTTGTTTTTCCTCTGTGTATATGAGCACATTATATAGTAAGCAATTATCTACAAGGGCTGAGAATCAGAAAAGAAAAAATAAACTGCTAAATCCACTCAATAATCAAGATCTATATTTGACACTATGGAGAGTTTGAATTCTGGGCTTCTTACTCTTGGTCGTAGATTTTCCTGTAATTACAAAGACAAAGAAAAACATAAAAGTTGTAATAAAATTATAATCGGTGAATTATAGCTTTCAGAATAAAAGTGAGACTTACTTTAATGCTAATACACATGTGGTGAAATGTTCCTTTATCTCTTGCTCTTTCTCATAGGATTTGAGGGCCATGTTGGCGTCGTCATGATGGTAACAATAAATCTTATATACATCTTCTAAAGTTGCCTTTGCCTGGATGAATACTTCTCCTACAAACACAGTCACAAAACAATGGGTCTTCAGTCTTTTGAACTATCCAGAGCAGCAAAAGCCAAGGGAAACGTCAAAATGTCTTTACCTATAACAACTGATTCTGGATCAGGGTCAGCCATGGCCTCATGCAGTCTCTGAAGGAGCGCTGCAGACACCTCACATACTGTCTCCATGTTTGTGAACAGCCGATCAATATCCACAACCTAGAAAATGAAGACACTATTATGTATAAAAAAAGTTGTAGCAGTGCATTTAAAATAAACTACAGCTATATATTCAAACTTCCCACTTTGATATTTCAGCATTGACGCTTTACTTTTCTGCTTAAGTTTGTAGATAACAAGTATAAATTGGGTGTTTATGTTCCTTTCACAAATGTTTTATCTGTTTTATCTAAGTAAAGAAAACATCTACCTGCATATTTCGTAAAGGCTGGACCACTTCTCTGATGCAGAGCTCCAGGTCTGTGAGGTAGTCCTTCTCTGTCTGCACAAGCTCCTGAATGACCTTTGCCCTGCGGTTCATCTTCCTTAAATGAACCTCCTCTGGGGCCATGGCTGGAGAGGGGGGTGTGGATAGGTCCTTTGGTGCCATTTTCTCTGAGAGGGAAAATGGCATGATACAATTATTATAAAACACACAAATGTAAGTAAGGTTTTTTTTTGTTTGTTTGTGTTGGTCTGTACATAATGGGACTCTAACGTTGCTAAAAAACACAACCTGGAAGGCTTAATGAGTATATCAAAAGTCACATAAATTAATGCAAAGCCAGTCTGTAAATTCAGGAAACTTTTATGTGTTTGCCAGCATTTCATGCCATTTGTGGTTCAGATGGTGGTAAACAACCCGAGCCCTGTGGGCTGTGTCTTCTTAGAAAAACATATATATCTTCTAACACATCTGCTTGATGCTTGAGCAGCCATCAGTATTTCATGGTGATCTAATTATTTTGACTCAAACGCCAAAAGGCCTCATTTAATATGCCAGTCAGGATTGCTGCTCTTTTTTTATTGCGTCGCTTCCTAATCAGTCTGTTGCTGCTCTGTGCTTTGCATGGCAGGGAGGACTGTCTGTTCATGGAAGAGGGATGCTTCCTCACTGCCTAATCGACACCATGCACCACTTCCTCCTCTTGGGGAGGGCTTAACGGCGAGAGAAAAGAGAGAGGGAGGGTGGAGGAAGGGTGACAGAAGGCTACTAGGCCCGTGTCAGGTTACAGAGCAAATCGCGCCGCTGATGTAATGCTACAGCTTGCTTAGGCATTCCATCTGCTCAGACTAGGAGTGTGTGTGTGGGTCACTGACAAACACACACCTCCATATGCAAAGGTACATGCATACACACACTGATGCACAGTAAAGACACAAACAGTAATGAATGGACATGAAAACACAGAGGAAATTACCACAAATTACCTGGACATTCCTCACAGTATGGTTAGCTGCACTCAAGGCACTGATTGTGTAGGAGTTCTAAACCAGCAGTCTCATTATCTCAGGGTTCACATCAGAGTTACAATATTTAAAGGAAGTGAACGAAAAAGTTTAGCTTTGCCATTTCTTTATCAATTCATGTTCCTCTTCGAAGAACCTTTTGTTTCTGGATTCACAAGTTGCAAATGGTAGAAATGGCTGCAGCCTTTTCCTGCCTTCAGCAGAATTTAATAAGTCATGTACTGCATAGATTGTGGTCACCTAGTTAATCTGATCATATGATTTTCTTTTTTTTTTTTCATTTTATTTAACCTTTATTTTACCAGACAAATGTTTGTGATCTTCTTTTACATTACAGTTACAGCTTACACTTTTCTGAAACATGGATACATTACAGCAGTGCATCACTTTATTTCTGACAATTAAATGGAACTTTGACATTATAAGTTATCCAAGTTAAGCAAGTTTTGTATCCTTCTCTTTTATGTTGCTACATTTCATCCGGCGTATAAATGTGGCTGTATTATGTATAGTCAGTTTATGAACTCCAGTTGGTATGAACTCCAGTTCTTACCATGTGTTTTGACATCTCTTTCATGACCAAAGACAGTTCAACAGGTGATGTGTCCATCTGAATTCAATCTGGCTGCTGCACGTAAAAATATGTTTGATGATCTCCATATTGAGCTGATGCATCGTCAAAAGACAAGATTATTCCTGGTAAGTGCAATGAATTTGTAGCATTATTCCCTGTTAAACTATTTATACATTTCATAGCAGACAGTCTCAAGTGTCATATGTCTAGATGGGCTTACAATTTGTAAAGTGACCCCAGATTCTCTGAGATCATCCACCCGTGAGAAAATCATGCTAATGAGAGAACTGCTGAGGAGTCTTGATAACTTGCTGGAAAACAAAATGTGGTTTGAGCTCCTTTTATTTATCATCACTTTATCCACTGCCACAGTAATAGGAATGATTTCTTGCCACTGGACAAAGTAGTAACCCTATGGGAAATATAGCATTTTTGTAAAAGCACAGAAATCTTTCCTATTAAAAACCCACAAAGCAGCAGATTTCAAACTGTGCTGAGTTATCCTTTTGCAGCATTATGTCTGGTGAGGGATGGTTGCCGGCACAGGAGTTCCCATGAAAGTGGATACAGGGCTTCTCAGTGTTCACCCATTGAAAGGCTTCCAGCAGACAGCTCCAGAACAAAATAGAAAGCATTGTGTATCATGTATCGCCAGCAAGAAGAATGACATGTTAGACTTTGCCACACAACAAAGTGCACAACTCACTTCTATCACTGGGATTAAATCATGGAAACTTGCTGAAATTGTGAATTTATATAAAATACCTACGAAGGGAAAAGATTGCAATCCTACATATTTTTTAAAAATACCATGAAAAGCCCACAGTAAGTAAAGTAAAAGCAAGTCCTCAAACTGTAATAACACACCACAAAATAACCATCTCCATCCACATTTAGTTAATAAATACAAAGGACTATTGGATTTATTACTGTCCTTAAATGTGAGTTTGTGCTGGTAAATCTTTCCCAGAATGTATGTATTTAGTTGGATCACTGTAAATAATTAGATGCTGTTATCACGTTGCCATGGTTCTGTGGTTTGACCAACCTGTTTGACAAGCAGGTGAGAACTGAGTGTTGCGCAGCAGGTCACATGTTTCCTCTTTCAGTGAAGTCATCGTTCTGTCAATATTTGCAATGGTAATACCGCCACCAATACGTAATACCATGGGTCAGCTGTGAAGCTACTAACATTGGCTTCAGATTTTTTATCCAATGAATGAAAACCTTCTATTGATGGTCAGTGATTTTCTCATGTCATTCTTTGGCCACAAACAGAAATATTCAAAACCACGCTTCGGATTATTCAGGTTTATTGTGTCTGAAAACTATGAGTACATAAGACTAATAAGTTACCTGAACCTATTTCAGAAAACTTTTTTGTTGAGACAAAACAAAAGCAACTTCATTTCCTCAGTAATTGCAACTGGATCAGTCAATGGCACGAGGGCAAATGAAAACACACTCATGCCTGAAACTGTCTTTTGCAGCCATAAGCTGTTGCTGTTGGCCATTTGGGCGCCATCACTGGTAGAGTCATAGTTTGGTGCTTTTCTTATTATGGGCACTTTGACAGAAAATTAAGGGAGAGACTTTTTTGGGGTGGTTTTATAAATTTTTTATGAAGCTTTTTACCATTATTCTGTCAGTATAAGCTATAATAATACCACTGTAAATAACAGCTCTTCTGATGTGATAACAAAGTTAGAAAGGGTGGTTGATTGGTTTACTGAAAACAAACCAGTGTTTTTACTTTTGTGATTACACTCCAACAACGGTTAGGGTTATGAAAGGTTGGTCATGAAAATAGGATGTCCAAAAAAGCAGAAAGTGGTTCTATTTCAAATAAAAAAGGTAGATGCTGATTTTGCAAATGTGTTTGAGAACTTATCAGTACTCATCATTACAATGGCAAGGGGGAAGTATACTGCTAGGTCACGTGTGAAATCCAGGAGCAGGTGGTACAGGAAAGCCAACATACTTTTTCATTATCTTTTTCACACATCACACAGTGATGTCGGCCATTTTGCCTGAAGTGCAACATTCCCAATCTCTGACTGCACTAAAGGCAGTTCATCCAAACCATGGACTTGACTTAGAAGGCCATGCCAGCTTTTAAAGTGACGCAACATAGAGATACATCTATGATTCTACGATTTTTCTTTTTGAAATTACATCTTATTCTTACTTTTTCCAACTAGTTCTTACTTGGCAGGCCCATTGATAGCTATTTTGGTTCACTGGAAAACAGGTGCTTAATATTTTGAACCTCTTCAGCTTCTCTTAATGAGGAAGAATAAGTATACAAGTATCTCAAGTATATAACTATATATTGTCCTTCCTCACACATCTCTGCTGCCAAGGTCTTGTTTACTAGCTGGTCTGGAACACCTATAAAGCCACTCCTCTGTGCCTGCGTTTGGAACGGGATTTGCATATGCAGCTCTATCCCTCTGGGAGTATCTCCTGCTCAACACATAGTAACACAACAGGTGCCCAGTATCCAAAGCTGTAGAGCAGTGCAAACTATATATGTGTGCATGTGCATGTGTTTCAAATAGTTTTGCCCTCAAGCCATAGATGCTTTCCTTACAGTCCATCTATAGTGGACATATGTGTCTGAAAGTTCACCTAGCCAGGGTGTGATGAACAAGTTTGCTGTGTAAATAGTTGAGAAATGTTTCAAAGTGTTGGCTCACATCTATGTTGACTGTTGCTATAGCTTTGACCCCCAGGGAGGTCATTAGGTGATGTACCTTTAAGTTTAGCGCTGTACTCCGTCTTGTCAGACTGACTCCTCCTAACCAGTGTCCCCAAGTTGACGTCTCCTTTGGCCATGTCATCTGCCACAATAGTGTCCGTCTTTCGCCTCTCCAGGTAGCGTAGGAACACAGGCCGGTTCCTCCTCTTTATTACTTTATCCTTCTCTTTTTCCTTCTCCTTTTCACTCCCGCTGGCCTCCTTGGGATCCATGGTGAGGCCGTCACTCACTTTCAGACCAGCCAAGGGAAAAGAAGGGGACAAGAGAGGAGCAGGTAAAGGGGAAAAATAGCGAGAGAAAGAGTCTGGGAAGTGCAACAGGTGTACTGTTGGCTATGCACTGACTGCCTGCCTGCCTCTTCTCAGGTAATTTAGCTCCTCCTTGTGTATACCTGTCATGAGAGCTATATGACCACACCTCTCCATTGCTGTGCTATGCTTTTCCCTTTAGATCAGAATTTTTTCCCTCCAGGCAAGGAAAGTGCATCTCATCACTTTCCACTCAAAGCTTTGTGGACAGAATGACGGCCACCAGTTGAAGTCTTGAGTTTGCTCTCATTAGAACAAAATGTCCTCAGAGTATAATGAATGTGAGTTCTGGCAGAGACACTCACAATGTTTAGACAGAAGTATTCATGTAAATGCTACTCTATGCCACACATGGCAATAGAGAATGTTGTATTTAATAAAATTAATTTTCTTAAAAAACAAAACCACTGGGTAAGTCAAATTGTGAGCAGCTTTTACAATGTTAAATTCAGTAAATTGATTCAACATATGATGCCACATCTAGATAGACAGGAAATTAATTTGACCCACTCCTGTCATCATGTTTTCTGGTCATAGCAACCAGATACTGTGAATACTCATCAGAACAATGAATGCATGTACTTCCTCCCCACTATAGAAGCGGTAATGAGTGCTCCCATTCTGATTTCAGATCACTTTGCAATGAACTCATAGTACACCTGTTTAACTATCAGACACAAGTCTTGATCTCACATTACTTTGCTATTACTATCATCATCTGTGTATATATAAGAAAAAAAAAAAGAATTTAACTATTCTGTCAAATAAGAACAGAAACATAGCTAATACCAATGTGAGCAGTATTGTGTAACCAAGAAAACTTGGCAAAGTAAACAAAGAACAATCACATACTCCATACAAACATGTAAGTTAGTAAACAGTGTTATCACAGTCAGTGACACAGTCAGTGACTGTAACAGTCAGTGCGCAAGTACTAATTGTTTTGCCCTGAAGGCACTTTCATGACATCAAGTCAGTCAGGGTGGGGCCATTCTGGACCAGCCCAAACACCGAGGTGTACTCTTGTGAATGAATTCACCCCGAAGAAAAAATATTAGGTTTTAACACTCGCAAATAAAATTATACTGACAACAGAATTCCTCCTCAGATTTGATTAAAATAATTTCTTCGCATTGCAAAATTTGGAACAAGGGAATAGTTGACTAATTTGCGTGAATTTATTTAAAATCATTAATCAGGTATCAAAATGGTTGCTAATGAAATATCCTTTGAAAACAATGTTTGCATGATTGAGATTTACAACAGATTCCATATCATGTGCGGTGCAAATTTTACTAAGAAACACATAGAATATTATAATAAGCCACTGTGGGAAAAATGCAACCTATATTTTCAGACAGTAAAAACATGTCACCAGTGCTGATTTTTCAAATCTTTTTATTAAGAAAAAATAACAAGGAGAACATTTTTATCACAGGGAAAGTGGATGCAGGAGCTGGATCAATGACTCAGGGGAGGGTAAATAAAAGCGCACATATCATTCACAGCCATAAACCTTTACTGCTGGCCACTTGAGCATGAAATCTTTTCTTGTCAACAACAAACTTCAGCAAGGTTGGTCAAAACTTTCTCTGGCATCTGGAAGGCGCAGTATCAATAGAGTCTTGTGTGAGGGAAAAACTAAGCCCTTTGGCAACATACATATAAGACAGCATATAGGATTTTAATAAAACAGCTTTTATGGCAGTCAATATATGTGTCATTTGTTTGAACAGAGACTAACCTGTACACAAGCAAGAGACCATCAAAGCAGCCGGGATGTGAGTTTGTTCATGGCACAATCGACACATATGGACTTTGATCCTCAATGTATTACAATCAAGTCTTTTATGTTCAGCCTATAAAAATTAGAGATAAAAAAAGTGAAAGAATTTTATCAGCAGACTGAAATTGGCTGACAAAGCTGCTCCATTCTTCATTCACTGAAAAACTCAGCGCTTTTTTGTGTTTTAGCATATGTAATGAAAGAAAAACATAAAACTAAAGTAAGTGATTAAGATGAATGGGTTTTGACTTCTGTGGGGAAGGGTTAGCTAGGTAGCTAAGCTAGGTGACAGTAAAATCAAATGATTACATGTGGACCGCAAGCATGTGATGGAAGAGTCATCAAGTTAACAAAGACGAAACTAGTAACTTGACGTGACACAGACTATCTCACAAAATTAAAAGTACAGGATTAACTACCTTGAAGATGGGTGTAGAGGTGCAGTTAGGGCCATTTGCCAAAAATCTGTTGCTGCCTCATTCAGGATGTAGAATTAAAATAGGTTATGAAACACAAGAACATGGCACCTTCAACATGGATGCAGGCCAATCAGGCCAAAGTGCCTCCATGAGGAAAAGACATACATTTCATGGAATTGGAATGGAATGCAATTAATACTATAAATCAATTAAATTTATTCATATTTCAAACTATACAATTATAAAACCCTAGCTATATATATATATATATATATATATTAGCAGAGCTTCCCTGCTGGATGTCTTGAAGATTGCCCTTGTTATATTTTAAACACGACAAGCTTTTTTTATGTACGTTTGGGGTTTTTTTGTGGACTCAAATATAACAGTATTAGTCATTCTTGGTTTTTGAATGGATCCATTCTGAGCTTGGGAACACTTCCCTTAGGCACTCACCTGGCTTTTATTTTGAAAACAGAAGACCGGAAGCGGCAGTGAAACTCAAGCTGCGCGGATCCGGACTGGAGTCGGGTGACTCGGATGAGAGGAAGTAGGAACCAAGGACAGGAGGAAGTGTGGATCATGAGACCGTCGCTGCTCCGCGCTCCTCTCGGCCGCCTGCTGACAGTTTTCGGTCCATTTTCTCCCTCTCCAAACAAACCGGCCACCCAAACAGCAGCTGCCTCTCATCGGTGTCATCAGAGAAACACCATGCGCTATCAGACGGAGGAGAGAGGACGTCCGAACTCAGCTAACTACCGCATTTTTTTTAGTAAGTCCATGAAAGTGAGTGTGGGAGAAACCAGATGCACATCCTCCCTTGATCCTGCAGGTCATAATCTCACTAACGGTGGGAAACCAACTCCCGTTTTCAGACACGCAACTTCACCAGGCATATCTGCATGTGTAGGTGAACACGTGATCTCGGAGTTGCCGGTGTAGTGTTTTCTATTGACATGTATTAACCTTAAAAGGGCAATTGTTAGTCCCTGTTTTCAATGTGTTTTTTTTTTCATGTAGTCAAAGGAAGATACAATTTTTTTTGTTTCCCCCATCCATTTTTTTTCTCTTCTTTTTCCTGTCCGTCGCGTGATTATACAGGACGCAGACACACACACGGGTTAAATAAAGTAAAATTAAATATAACTATTATAATTCAGCAAATAAATCAGTAGTGGCTGTATCTGAATTTGAATGTCATGCCACTTATAGTAATGGACAAAAAAAAAATATGAATTTAACTCACCGGCTTAGTCCAGACCTTTCAGCTGCATCCACGTGAGGATATCCTTATCCTTAGTGGATGGAGTTTGCTTTGTTGTCATGGAGATTTTTCATTGTCCATATAAGACTCATCTATCTCCGTGACAACTGTGAAAAACTGCTTCTGCTTAGGAAGACCATGAGATGTCATTAAAAGCACTGGAAGGTGACTTTGAAGCAGCATTTTCTTCAATAAAGAGAGACAAACCTGGACATTACTGGTATTAAGCTTTTGTGTGGTATAATCAGTGGATTTACACTTTGACAGTTTGTTTGTTTTGTTTTTTTTTAGAAACCTCTGAAGGAAAATACATTTCACCTTTCCATGACATTCCATTAATTGCTGAGACAGAAGAGGTAAGTTTTGCGATGGTGGAGATTTTAGTTTGGTGAATGCAGCAAAAAAGAAAATCATCATCCATTTTAGCTATCCAAAAAACTACATATATGGCCAAAATAACATCTTATTTTCTTTCTTTCAGCACGATAATGGTGTACCTGCAAAAAAACCCAAGAACAATGAACACGAGGTACTGCCAAATTCAAATGTTTTCTGTTATTTGTGTTATCTCTTTCCATCAGAAACCTCTAGCTTTCTGCTTTACTTTCAGATGCTCTTTAACATGGTTGTGGAGGTACCTCGATGGTCAAATGCTAAAATGGAGGTAAGTATTTATCCTTGATTTCTATATCTATTCACTGGCTGTAGATATAGAATGCCTGAGGTTTTTCAATTCTTCATTTTACAGATTGCAACAAAAGAGCCACTAAATCCAATTAAACAAGATGTAAAGAAAGGCAAGCTCCGATATGTTGCCAACATATTTCCCCATAAAGGTTACATTTGGAACTATGGTGCACTCCCACAGGTCAGGAAAATGGATCTGCTTTACATTTGATCTGAGGTTACCAAGTGTCTTAGTTCTTATGCACATATCTACTATTCCCATGCTGTGTTGATATTGATCCTTGTCAGCTGCTGACAAAAGACAGAACAGCTATTTGTGTTTGCATGTTCATAAAGTAGCAATGTTTTTATTCACTTCAGTTGGTTTAAATGTTTGGTAAAGAAATGTATTACCTTTTGAATTGTTCCCCGGAAAAGACATGGGAGGACCCAAACCATGCAGACACAGTAACTAAGTGTTGCGGTGATAATGATCCCATTGATGTTTGTGACATTGGCACCCAGGTAAGACTGCTTTAGTGCTTTGATTTACAGAATTTTAAGAGTGTATTTCAAATATACTTTTGCTATTGTGTAGTCAATTGATTGACAATTTATTAGTATTTTATTTGCCTGGCCAGGTGTGCTTTCCAGGGCAGGTGATCCAAGTGAAAGTGCTCGGCATCTTGGCCATGATTGATGAAGGAGAAATGGACTGGAAGGTCATTGCTATTAATGCTCTGGACCCTGCTGCTAAAGAACTAAATAGTGGGTGTGATCACATCAACAGCCATTATATAGGTGCTGCCAAACATGGATCCACTATCTGACATTTCATAGAGAAAACTCTGACATGATTATGCACGTCAAAGAGAGTAGAATATAATGAGGAAATTTGCAAGACAAGAATCAAGTAAAGGCAAAGGCTTACATACATGTAGATACAGCTGTTGATGGAAGTAACGCAGAGCCTGTTAGAAAAAGTGCCCAACTGTCTCCTCACTTTGTACCTCAGATGGTGAATAAGGTACTAATACACTTGCTCACTTCACATTCAAATGATTGAATTTGGAAAGAGGTGTTTACAGAGCCATCACAGCAATAGTAAACGATAACTTCAATTCAGCTCATTGTTGTTAAGGCCCAAACTTAGAAGGTAGCTACAGAACACAGTTTTGCTTATATTCTTAGACAAACCTTGATCACGTGACTTACAGAACACAGTTTTGCTTATATTCTTAGACAAACCTTGATCACGTGACTTTTCTTTCTAAAACGTTTCGTTTCTGCAAAGCTTGACCGTCATGTTTAATGCAATTTTAAGTTTTGCCTCAAACATAATTAGCAAAGCCCCTTAGTACTTGCATTGTTTACATCCACTGCAACCTTGTCCTTATCAGTTTGTATTATAACAGTGCTACCTTTTGATGACCCATTTTTGCATGAACGCAGATAATATGATTCTTAAAAAATCCTGCAGCAGGCAAAATTACAGTTTATCAGCAATAGCAAGATCGTCCATGAAATAAATAACACACAGCCTCTTTAGAAGTAATTGTTTTTAACACTTAACACTCTTAGGAAGCAAGGATGTTATTCTGCATATTCCTTCTCCATACGTGCTACTTCATTATGGTAAATGTATTCATATCTAATTCGTACCCATCATGGTGCAAATCCTGGTCCCTCTGTTCTTATTCTGCCAAATGCGGTTGTGTTTCTCAGACATAGAGGATGTCCACAGGAGTCGACCCGGTCATCTAGAGGCCACCGTCGACTGGTTTAGGAAATATAAGGTGCCTGATGGAAAGCCTGAAAACCAATTTGGATTCAATGGAGAATTCAAAGACAAGGTACAGAGGCAATCCTAATAGTGGATGCGCAGATAAGCGCATGACAGTTGATATACAGAGGGTTGCATTCCACTGTGGTTTTAGTGCTTAAACCTGATTTGCTGAGATAGATTGCTCACTCTGAAATCGAAACGGTGCCGTCTTCTCTGATCTTCTGTCTTTTTTTTTTTTTTTTTTTTTTAAGTCCTTTGCAGTTGAGATTATAAAGTCCACCCATGAGCACTGGAGGGCACTAGTGCAGAGGCAGACAAGTAGCAAAGGGATTGCATGGTAAATTGGAGGAAGAAAATCACCTATCATATAAATATCTGTGGAGTACGTATGGAATTGTAAGTGTCATAACCAGTAAAGATATTTCTTCTTTGTTAAGCAAAAATGTCTCTTGCCATGAGAGTCCTTTGAAGTGCTGTGCTGATGAGGCCAGAGCTGTGGTCCAGTCGGTGAGAATCTTTGCGTTTTTGTTTTTAGCAGACATAAGTAAACCATATAAAACTATAAGATCAAGGTTTGGTGTTTGATTTATTTTTCTAACTTTTCAGGCCCCAGTATTTGGTAGCCCCCATCCCGTGTCTCCAGAGGGTAAGTGAAACATTGAGTCATGCTACATGTTTTAAATCCAAGTTGTTATACGGCCCAATGCTGACAATCTCATGTTACTCTTTTCTTGTACAGTGGACAAGTGGCATTTTGTCTGAAACTTCAAAGATAATATGGAAATAGACAAAAATCTTTAGCGTCCAAGGAGGCTGTCTCAATATTACTCTGTCTTTGTAAGCAGCTAGATTTATTTTTGTAAAGACTCAATCATGATTGTATGAAGAACTGTCTACATTGGCTATCTATTAATATGCTGAAAACATGAAAGGATTATAGGAGAAAGGATTATACTCGATACATTGACATTATGAGTCAAAGAGGAGATGAAAAGGGAACCAAAAGCGTGATATTATGCTTCAAAGGTTAAACACAAAAAAAAATTCATCTTTTTATAAGATTCGGTGAAACTGTAAATTATGCTGTGTACATATTGCATTACTTTTTGTCCAAGTCCTCATTTACTACTGTAATTAGTTTGTACTTGCAATTACAAACACAATGTAATTCGCTTGTAACAATATTTTTTTTGTTTTTGTGTGGCTAATTAATTAAAATAAGGCGTGAACATGTCAAGATTTTTTTCCAATTTATCCATAACTACACATTTAAAAGGTTAAAAATTTGGACGCTAATGCACAGAATTTAGATGTTGGTATTAACTTGGAGTAACAAATCAGATTGCTTTAAATAAATATAAATTTTATTAGAAAAACACCCATCTCAGCAATATCAGGAATGATATAATAAACAGCTTTCAAATAAACTGCATTCAGTACATTACAATACTTACAGTATTAATACCCATCTGTAATTCATTTTTTTTTGTAGCATACCAAACTTCAGGAGAACTAGGAAAGCCTTAAAAAATAAAATGACAAGCAAAATGTTGCACATTTTTTTTTTTTTTAATACCTTTAGTGTCCAACTGCAAAAAAAAAAAAGTCCTGGTGTGTATCAACTGCTAGCTTAACCTTTGAGCTGAGCACCCAAAGTGCACTGGTTAAGCCCAGAAAGTCATTCAAGTAATGTTGACTGACTCAGAAACACTCTGAAGCATCTTCAAGTATGGCTATACTTTTAACCCGCTATATCTTAGACACCTTGGCTTTCTCAACCACAACCTGCTACTGTAGCTGGGTCCTGTACAATGAAATTAATTTTTTTTTAAATGTAATATTTATTTTTACAAAAACCGGAAAGTTAAAAAAAAAAAAAAAAATAGAACTTCTAATGTCTGAGCTAACAGGATGTTATGACTGTAAACATTGCTGTGACAGTGAGCATAATATTTACAAATACTTCCTGGATAATCTAATCATGAAAACTTTAACCTGAAACAATCAATGGATAAGATATGATGAGGATTGTTGAAAGAGGAGCTGCGGGTCAGGTTTGACAGAAGGAGATCATACATCAACATCAAAGAATGAGTTGTATTCCTGCAATACAAATTCTTGGTATGTACAACGTGACATAATTTATTAATTTTTTTAAAAACACATTTACAATATGTTTAAATAAAATGTTTTGTAATTCTTTATTACTTTTGTTTTCCTGAAAAAGAAATGAAGTGCTTTCAGAAAATGAATCTGTTTAAGAGGGGGAATGAGTTATTATAACACGACAGTCTTTCCATTATATATCGCATTCATTAAATCAGACAGATAGGGAAGAAAAATCATTATACAATTGTGTAGTGGTTATAAATAAATTTTGCTATACACACGCATAAGGTGTGCAACTATGTTAATCATTGCCCTGGACTTCTCATAGCAAAAGCAAATGCATTACTTTGACAATATCATATTTTCCCTTTAATCAACTCAGTGCATATATGTTCAAATTACCTTTAAAAGATTATCACCATCCTATTAGCTAAAATATAAGCTAAGTATCTTATTTCCTGACAAAATAAGTTTTGTCTGTGTGGAGTAGATAAGAATCTGATTGGGATTCAGGTTGCAATGGGAAACCCCTCAATTAGACGTATGTAGTAACTAGAAGTAACTAGATGAGTACAGGCAATGCAGATGTATACAAAATTTGTTGAAAATGTCCCTGATTCTGCAGTAACATCAAAATTCAAGTTCAAGTTATACTTTCTACTGGATCAATAAGAAAGTAAAAAATGAACTTGCATGCCTTTTTGGTGGCCTGGAGTTTAACTGTTAACATTTTTGAAACTAATATACAAAGGAATAATGAAAAAATGTTCAAATCCTATTGCCAAACTAGTTTTGAGGTATATGACAGGTTTGTACTGTACATTATTTAAAAGCCTTCTCACTGCTCAAAGAGTCTCACATTGTATGTTTCTAGTAGGTTGAATAGCACCTTATGAAATAAAATCAGTTGAAACCCAAAGAATTGCAATGAAACAGGCTGTTAGCATTCTTTACAACACAAAATCTATAACATTAATTCCAAAAAGGGAAATTAATTTACTGTACAAATCTGTCCTGTTTATTTTACAATAATTAAAGACCCCACAGCAAGCCAGCTGCCCTCTGAAACATACACTGAGCTTACCCTGTTTTATGTTCCTCAGTGTATAAAAGCACATTTACTAAGCACAATCGACATAAAACTACATGTAATATTCACAATCCAGGTTTGTTGAATGAACCTATTATAAGGAACATTAAAAACAGTTGTTGACAACATAGAAAACCTGCAAAAAGTAAAATCACGCAAACATGGAATTTTTTTTTCCTCAAAATGTTAAATGCACCATTAGAATGGCTCAATTTACCGTATAAAGGACAGGAAAGTTGAAGAAGCACCAACACAATGATAGTTTTAAAAAAATCTTTTGGATGAACTCTGTTTCATCAATTGCGAATACAACTCTTAAATTCGTCAATTTAAGTTTAGCAGTGCTAGGAAATTTATTGCTGTCAGTACAGCAATATGGTGTCAACAGAGGTTTCATATATATAGAGAGATTACCAAAACTCTTATTATCAAAAAGTGCTCTCAGAAACACTGACTTGCCAAAAACCATTATGATACTGATGATTTGACAGTGGGATTGTATTTTCAGTGTCCAGTTGATATGAGCCATTGAAGTGTCACTCGTAGAGTGTGTCAGGCTTATAGTATGAAGGCCTTGCATTAAAAACATTGGAATAAGCACCTTGAATGTTGTCACTTACAAAATCAGTGTTTTATGCCAAGGCCAAATGAAACTTTGATTCCAGTAAAACTAGCCCCTTATGGATCAGACTAAAAGCACCTGAAAATTTTTACAGTGTGTATCTTGCAAAAGTTGCCAAACAAAAATAAATACATCCTTGGTAGAGTCAACAAGTAAAGCTTGATTGTTTGAGGTGAAACACCTGATGTGAAAGGTGATTTACATGCATCTGATCACAGACTCCTTTTTCTTTGCAACGCTGATGTTAATGTTATAGATAGGAAGGAGTGCTTAGATGAGGCCAGTGGCAATTGTGGTCTTTGTCATAAATAAAGCACCTTTAATTTTCTTAATGAGTGTTTTCTATACAAACTGACGGTAAGGCCCTGTGACCTTGGTGAAGGCATATGGAGATGTACTGACATAGGTGTTTGTTGTGCAGGACAAGGACCCCTCCATTAATGCCTGGATAAAGCGCTTGAAAGGAGGCTCTCCTGTGTTTTCTGATGACTCTGTGTGCTCCCTCTTCACCCCCTTCTTGTTGCTTCTGCTAGGGGTCCCTTCACAGCCATTTCTCTCTGCATCTTCTTCCTTTTCCCGTGCCTTCTCTGCCATCTTGGCTTCCCATAGTGCCAGGCCGTGCTTGGCCTCATTCATATTTTTGTGCTGGTAAAAGACCAAGGAGATTCGTGTTGGATGGTTGCGGTCTGGATTTTTAAGGGGCGTTGTGGCATGGAGCTCCCGTTTTGCACACTCAATGAGGACTGAGCCGTGACTCGGTGCCACTGCCACGCCACCAATATCAGGGTCCAAGAAGTTGTGCTCATTGTCTGACCACATCTCTGGCTTTTGTGGTGTTGTGGGTGTCTGTGGTGTCCCAGGCTCTTGCTTTATACCAGGGCCCAACAGGGTTCCATTAGGCATACCTAACCCTGACTGTGTCTCAGTGTTTAAACACCCACCACTTAACTGAGATGGAAAAATCTGTGGGCCAGTCATGCCAATTTCTGTTTTGAATTGTACATGGAAGGGATCCTTGCCTGGCGTTAAGAGCTGTGGGTGAGATAGGTATGGATTTTGGTATCCTCCAAACTTACTGCCTTTGCCCACAGCAGCTGCATACTCTAGACCTCCATGGCTTGAAGGTGCTCTTGAGAGGGGATCCATGAATTGAGCCTCTGAGGCTCCATTAGGACCATAAGGGGTGTATGGTCTCATGGGGTGAATGGGCCTCATGTTGCAAGTATTGTAACCATTGACCTGTAAATCTGGCTCACTGTATCTTGGCGGATAGCTGACCTCATAACGCTGATGCACGCCGAACTGCTGCTCTGAGTAAAGTGTTGGCCGCTGTTGTCGGTACATGTCCATGTGCTTTGGGTTCGAAGCATAGTATGGATGGTAATTATCAAGTGGCATTCCTCCATTACATTGGTAACCTGGGTATGGACGATTTGATCCGTTAATGTAGGAGTTTGATAGATGGATTGGGGAGGCATATGGGCTGGTTGGTGTCGGTGGCTGAGGGGGAAACATGCTGCCTGGTTTGGAAGTGCTTGTAAAAGACCCAGGGTGGTTTGGGAATCTGGGGTAAGTGGCTGCATTTGTTGAACCAGGATAAGGGGGAAGAATGCTCTGATGCTGCTGTTTCTGTAGTTGCTGAGTATGGGCCCCAAGAGGATGTGTTGGCTGACCTTGCTGTGGGGTAGGTCCTAGAAAACAGAAAACCCAAAACCTTTAAAGCCTAAGCAGTTGCAATAATAATCCCAAAACCTCCAATCACTTAATTGACACCTTTTGTAAATTTGGATTCTCTTTGCTGATCTATTATATTTTTAATAAGAACCTATGAAGATATTGAAAGACCTTATTTATATATATATATATATATATATATATATATATGCTTGCTATATGAAGTGTGGAGTATGAAATGCATTAGAATAAATGTTATGTTACCTGCCATATTTTCATTAGTGCCAGCTTTTGACTTGGCCGCAAGGATCTTTTCTGCCTTATCATTAGAGCTGTCCAGCATGGCATTCTTATTGGCAGCTGCCTTCTTAGCATCCAATTTCTTTTGCCGACAAGACTTGGCGGGCTCTGCGAGCATGCGCACCTGGCGGCGGAAGGTACTGAGTACTTGAATGGCACCTGACTTGATTTTCTTTTGCTGGCCCTGTTCACTGCCAAATTCATCAGTGTTTGAAGTCTTGTAAAGAGGAAGGACATGGAGCTGCTCATCTTCTGGTATCTTTCCAATCTCTCTGTTATCCTCCCTTGTTAATGTACACACCTGGAAAAATATAGTGAGATAAAAATTTCTGAAATGAAAAAAACTAGTTAACTTTTGTTATTCCATTCAAGATACTTGGAAAGAGATCTGTTACCCAGGTCCAACTTACCACAGTGCTACCACCCTGCATGTTGTGGAGATCTCTGTGAGCATGGGCACAGAAGTCCAGGCAAGCAGTGACCCCAGAGAAAGGCCGGCCATCTTTGAGCCCCAGACGGCAATCTGTCGCTCTGTGTTCATGTTCTACCTGTGTACATGAAAGGCAAGGGATACTTTGGAGTAAGAAACTATGGGTTTCTCAAGGTCAGTAAACATATTCTGATAAATCATGACAAAACTCATTTATCAGATACCCATTCACATCATAAGGATCAATGTATAAGAGGCAGTGAATTCTTGCTCTTATTTATATATGTATATATGGTCTTAAAACCCAGCCTTATTTATATTTGATTGAAATTCATTTTTTGAGAAACAGGAAATTTTTATCTAACATTTTCAAAATTTGTTCATTTAAATAGGCAAACATGCTGCACAACGTCCACCTATACTCACCTGGTTTCCATAAGCCTCAGGTGCCAAAGTTTTGTACAGGGGACCCAATATGGTTGCCAAATTTTGAAAGTTGTGCTCCAATCGCTCTTCCTAAAAGACAGAAATCAGCAGTCAAATTCTCTTTGACGCTATAGTGATGTGATAGTGCAGATTAGACTAAACATCTACACAAAATACCTCTTTCACATCATCTCCGAGTAGCTTGAATTTTCTTGGAATTTTGCTCCGGGCAAACTTGCAGCCATTGTAATACATGCTCCAAGAACAGCCAAAGGAGAAAGAAGCACCACAGGCCTCAGGATCTAATCCCTGGCATGCACAGGTCCTCCTGAATAGGGATGACAAAAATGAAAACGTGCGATATTGGTAGCCAAAACTGATGACCGACAATCACATTGAAAATTTGTATCCTGTGACTTACTGGGAAGAAATGAGTAACAGTTACAATTTCATTCTTCAAAACAATGTATGAATGTGAATGTGCTTAGCTTACTGGCTACTAATACATATAATATACACCTGAAATTGCTACATTTATAAAAATTTCAGCTCTGTTGAATGGGAAAACTGCTTTTATCATCTCTGCTTATAAGACAGTATTACTTACTCCTCATTGAGAGCACATCGTCTCTGGGTGAGGGCGCCATGCTTTGTTAGAGTTTCACTTAGCTCGAGGTAGAGGCGGTCAGCAAGGCTGGGCAGGATGCCCTCCCAGATCAGGATTACCACAATGATGCAGGCTGTCTCACATGTGTGACCATTGCGTTCCCGCACCAGCACCAGTAGCTTTTCTTCTACACTGGCTCGACGAATCACCTGAAATATGACAGATATTACACACTGTGAACGTGGTGTTTTTTTAGGCAAATACATGAGCTGTTGATTCATCTATTTCTCTCAAATGATTGCAAAAATTATTCCTACCCATTTGGCTATGGGGCACCCCTGTGTACTTTTTCCTTCCTTGCCGGTATATATTACTTTCTCAATCCTGATGGCATGACCAGTTAGACCAGACCTTCAAAGCAGAATAAAGGCATTAAACAAAAGTACAATGATTGAATTGATGAATCATTGATCAATGATGAATTTTTCAAGAGGGGACAAACCTTTTCTCCATTATCTCCCGTATACCAGAAACACTCGGTGCTGATCCCAGATGAGTGTAGTATGGGCCCTCATCCTTTTCACTGATTTGGTCTAAATATCATAATGGAAGATAAATTAATACATACACAACCAAATGATTTATTTTGTTTCCTAACAAACATTATGTGACTCACCGACACAATGACAGGATGCAATATCATATTGTGTTTTCATGGGGGTATCCAGTAGATTCTTTAGAGGGGTACCTAGTAGCTTCACAGGAGAGTCTATAAAGTTTTGTAAGAGGTGTTCCTTCTTAGGAGTGGAATCAGGTATCTTTTTTAGGGCACCTGTGGCTGAAGCAGCTGCAAAAGCTGCAGATGATTCTGCTCCACTCAGGTCAGTGTTGGTTGACAGGATTGTAACAGGGCCAGAAGATTCCACCTTGACCTTATTTGCTGAATTGATGACAAGGGCTTTATTCTCAAACACAGGTGAAAGCTGGTACTGGTTGAGGGTTTCTTCCATAGAGGCCAAGATGCTCCCCGGCCTCTTACTCTGTGTGCACAGGTTTTGTTGATTCTCTTTCACATGCATTCCACCCATGCCTGCCTCTCGCATCTGTAACTGCTGCTCCTGCTGTTGTGAACAGTGTGTCTCGAATCTGGGACCATTTTCCATTTTCACAGCTCTCATGCCATGTTTGGAGTCACTAGTGCTCTGAGGGGGATGAGGAGGGCACTGACGCTCCTGCCTTTGTAACAAGTGCATACGCAACGCTGCATGCCTCTGGAAGTCTCCATGGGGACTTAGAGGTCCGGGAGGTAGTCGAGGTCCCATTTGGAACTGAGTGCATGACGTCCTCATCTGCTGTTCAGCTTTAGGGTACAACTGTGTTGAAACCTGGTTTAACGCACCTTGTGGTAAGTGAGGTTGTGACTGTGTGGAGGACTGGGGGAAGTCAGTGTGGTTGGGCTGCTGGCAGTGGTTGGTAGGCCGCTGTGGTTGAAATTGCTTGAGGTTGCTGCTGCCTGAGTTTGGTGGATACTGCCTTTGATGTTGATCTAACTGTTGTGTTTCTGTTTTGTTATTGTAACTGAAGGTTGTGTGGTTGTCATGCTGGCTGTTTTGATTGTAGGACTGAGCAGACATGTCTTTTAGCAACTGGCTGGGCTGAAGCTGTTGCTGACCTGGTAGAGGCTGACTGTGAGGTCTGTAAGTGGGAGACTTCAGTTTCTGCCCTTCATATTGTGGTGGGTGGGACAGTGGACGCTGAAGGTGACAGTGCTGCTGTTGCTGTGTTGCTAAAAAACCAGACCCAGGTGACAGTATATCCTGCAGGTCAGGGTCTTCACATAAGTGCTCTGACTGCATCTGGCTGTGGTAGTGGCTGTCTGCTTGCTGACTGTTGGGAAAGTTGCACTGCTCGGATATTTTCTGGGGTCGAGGCTGCTGCATTTGCAGTACTTTAGAGTTTGGTTCCTTCCACTCAGGGCCAGTATTGTGCTGGGCTGGAGCACAGTGAGTTTGGGCTGGTAGACAGTCCTGTTGCTGCTGCTGGAAACTGTTAGATCTCTGGCTGCTATCTGTGAAAACACCTTGTGTCTGGAATCGTTGTGCTGGGTTTGGCTCCAACATCTGGCCATGAACCTGATGGTTAGCTGCCTGCTGCTTGGGCTGAGGTTTAGCAGGGAAGCCACCCCACATCTCCTGCCCTTGTGCCTGAGATGTTGGACCACTTGCTGGTTGCTGCTGGGAATGTGAAGAGTTCAGCTCTATCCATCCTCTCTGATGGGGAGTTGAACATAAGTCGGTGCTCTCTTGAGACACATTCTCCATCCCATTTTCTAACCCAGTATGACACTGCTGCAGACCAGGCCCCACGGATCCTCCATTGTCAGTTCCTCGTGGCTTCCCAGCATTTTGCTTAAAGTTCTGGCGTTGAATCCCATAACGATGGCCCCTGCCACTGCTATGATGCTGATGCTGACCAGATCCAAGTACTTCATTTTGCCCCATCTTTTGTATGCTAGAGTTGGGAAACAGTCCACATCCAGCTCTTTCTGCTCCTTGTAGAGGAGCACTCTGCTCCAGAAAAGAATTCTGGTTAAACTCCTGGTTATCTTTCACAAATACAGCTTGAGGATTTGTGTCATTTGGATAACACTGTGGGCCATTTTGCTGTTGCTTTGAGCTGTTGGCAGTACTTACTGGTGAGATCATACCAGGCAACTGACCTAGAGCCATCTCCTGACCGGAGTAAGAAGGTGGCTGCTGCTGTTTCAGTTGTTTCTGCTGGTGGTCTGCTCCAAAATTGTTGGTGTATCCATTCACAATATAGTTGACAGAGTTGTACATTTTGCCTTCTTCAGCAGTGACAGATGCTCCAGACTGATGTTGCTTTAAGTCAGGCATTTGTGCTGAATTAGGCAATCCTGAGGTTAAAGACTGGGGTTTAGCACCTTCACTGGGCAGCTTATCAACCAGTGACCCATTAACAGCATCCAGTTGTGACCCAGATGTCTGTTGTGCAATTGACACTTGCTCAGGATAATACTGAGACAAGGTTTTCTCTAAAAGATCACCTGGAGTGCTTTCTATGGTTGACGAGGGTGATATAGCACCGTTTGGAATCGAAACCTGTTTACCCCTTGGTAGGCAGAAAATATCACCATTTTGAAAATTACAGTTCCTGTTTTCTAACTTAATATCTGTATGTGGGTCATTGCATTCAAATTCTGTTGGTTTTGCCAACTCAGGAAAACTGTCAACCAAACTAGAGCTCATCTCAACATTTCCTTTTATTTCCAAATCTACTTTAAGTTTTTTGGGCTGGTGAACCATTAAGGACTGCTCATTGAGGGCGTGCTTCAACTCTCCATTTGTTAGTTCCCCGTTCATCATGTAGGCTCCTTGATCAAAATGGCCTTGTCCTGAAGAAGAGCTGTTGCAGTTCTCCCTGTGCCTCTTCATGGAGTTGGTACCTGTGCCATGTTTGTAATGGTTCCAGTTCGTATCCCCAGTGATCTGTACAGAACTTCCCGATGAAGACTGGCCTCCATTCTGTAATTTATGAGGGATGTTGCGAGCCGTGCCAAATTGTGCTAACATCAAACTTTCTTCCGTCTCATGTCTGGCCTGTTCTGTTTCCATCTGGCCTGCTCAGAGTCCATCCACAGGGCTGCCCTCTGTTGGTCCTGCAAAGAGTGCGGGAAATAAATATTTAGTGACATAATTCTTTCGTTAGTTACATTTTCAAACACAATAACAAATACTTCACTGTATATAATATGTATAATGTGGTTATACCCTGATGCAACAAATTCAGTATTGCTTAACAAAATCTGCTCCTCATAGTAATGCAATATTTGAATAAAGTATGTTTTTTTTTTAGGTTTCAGCAGTGAATTGGTTATGTTAAGTGAATTTTTTTATGAAGTCTCCTCTTTTTTTACTCCACCTTTGCTAACACTTTGCAAAAAAACACCTTTTTACAAGTCTGAATATGGCTGCAGTATTTGGGTATTCAGTAATGTGCTTATACTTCGCACTGAATGTTTGTCATCTGGTAATTTGTCATAGAACTGGATTCACACTAATCTCTTCCCTCATCCACATTTAGACCAGATAGCAAGTGTAAAGTGAGAAAGACGACCAGGATACGATCAGAGGTCGTCATAGAGCTATTTTCAGTGTTCTGAGACTACACCATGTTTTGTGGTCACACTTTCAGTGGCTATCATCTAGGCTGTGTTGTTGTTTTTTTTTTTTCAAGACCTTATCTTAAACTGAAAACTGTCACTTTGTGTTATTTATGTGTAGATGGCAATTCTAATAACTACCAAAATAGCCCAAATACTCACAACAACAGCTTTACAATCACTGGGGGAATATTAATGACATGCTCTGCTATACTGTTTCAGCCCAAATTGACCATCAACCAGTTCGTGTAATGTTTGAATTCATACAACGGTTGCGTATATTCAACTTCACTGTTCACTTAATATTAGAAGACAGGGACAGTCAATTTATACAGAAGCACTAACAATGTACTATAAGTGGCAGTAAAAAAAATGAGTGAAGGAGTTTTTAATTTAAAATGCACATAAATCATTCAAAGCAGAGGTGGTTGGAAAATTTCTTTGCACAGGTTTCAAATAACTTGCAATATATAATACAATTTTAATGAAATAACTTTTTTTTCTAGTCCATTAGTTTAAATACCAAAAGGCAGAATACATTTAACAAAACATAAGTCTAGTTGATTAAAGAGTGTAGGATGCAAGGTTAATGTTCCAGATGGTGGATGGGAGGAGGAGTTGGCTGCTCATCAGCTGTTCAGTAGTTGTATTCCTCGCTTTTACTACATTGTGATGTCAAATATGCAAATACTATTCGGTTCCCAAGTTTGAGGCCTTCGTTATCCAGGCTCAACTTTTTATTCTGGACTCATTATAACTTCTTGACACAAGGCTCGATTCACCCCCTCGAATGTTTCCCACACTGACTTAATCAACCTAAATGGTTTTTCAACTCAACATAAAACGTCTGGCAAATTAATCTAATGTAGTTAAATGTTGGTGGAGTTGGTTTAAACTGAAAATAAGGGTTTGGTTAGAAAATGTGGGTGAACATGCCAAGTGTCGATCTAAATCAGTCTTCCTGTCTGCTCTCAGTTGGGCATTAAATGTTGCATTCAAAACACAGGAGAAATCAATTTTGCCTCAGTGTCAACAATATTTTCCTTCATGAAAAAATGCTTGAAAAAGCAGGTAAATAAAACTGTAAGAGTAAACTTTGGATTTTTGTAGTTTTGAAGCTGTGAGTCTAGACAAAGTAATATAAAAAAGTAATAAGCATAATGTGTGGAAAATAAGAGTTCAAAAGGTTAAGAAGCAACATTAACTTATGGTTTCATTTTGCTTCCCATGTGCTCTCTTTCTCTTCCAAAAGCAAATAGACTCCAGTGATTCCAACAGAATATTGATATCTGTCTGCCACCCTCCATTATTAATGCATGTCACATCCGCAGCATCTGCAAAACAATTGCAGTGTGCATGCACAAAGAGCTGCAGTCTAATCCATCATAATTATGAGCAACTCTCCTGCAGATGCTAAAGGAATGGGCAGTTGAAGAGCACCAAGAGGGATTCAGTTTATAGCATTAAGTAAATGGAGATCAGATGTCTTTACACAGCAAAAACCTGCCATTCAAACTAATTTGACTTCTCTTTCTCACATAGTTATATTTCCGACCATAGCATACATCTTTATTAACTACTTAAATTTATTTACCCATTGATAATCACAAGCTATTTAACTTGTGATAATTAATACCAAATGCAAAACAAGCTGTTATTTTCCTACAGAAGTTGAAAACAAGTTAAGATGTGATTTCCTGACATAAATGATTGTTCTTTCCTCCTACATACCGTAGAAACACATGAGAGCATTATTACCATCCTCTGTATAAGGTTGTTGGGTATGAAAACTATATGGCCTTTTTTGATCATAATATAATTTATCATTTTCAGTTGTTATAAAATGAAACATTTTAATAAAATGCATTATTAATGAAATGTGCACCTTACTTATTTTTTTAATGGTTAACTCTAGATTTTATTGAAAAAAAGCTGTTTGAGGTGTTCAATGCGAATCCGGTCATATAATGAGGTGTTCTCCTAAACCTAATTATTGTCATACTGTATGCCTATTAGTCAAAACAGTGGGATAGTATCCATTATTAATATGTTATGAAGGTAAGTGGTTATAACTGTAACTACTCCTGATTTATGTTCTGACATATTTAATTTAGCATAGCACAGTATGTGTGTTCTTAAAAATTAAACATGTCTTTGGAGCTGTGAATGGAGGCTTGGGTCACAACTGCTGGCTGTAATGTTCAAGTTTAGAAAATTATGCTATACGGCCTTTGAAAGCATAATTGGATCCAGCTTTCGATTCCTAAAAAAAGCCCTCCTGTTAATGTAAACCAACTATAGGCTCACTTTAGGCACTAACTGATGTTTGGTGGAAAAATGCGGAGGGGGGAAGTCTAAATATTTGAGGTATGTCATGGCATGTTTCATTTGGCATAATCGTGCTCCATCACTGAGGCTGATCATCACATCTGGAACTGTTTACAGATGCTTATGATTCTGTGAGAAATTGCTGTTGCCTTCAAAGGACATGTTTCATCCAAAGACGGATAACCTTCTTTGAAAAATGTTTGTGTGCAGAGAATCCATTTCAACCAGAAATTGCCAGACCTTTTTGATAAAAATTATCTTAATTATGTAGTGTGTACAATATAGCCATAAGCCAAAGCAGGATTCTTTAATGCTTTTCAATTTGTGGAGATGTCCGAAATATATATTAGATAATTACAATTTAGGGGCAGCATGCCAGCATAGTGGTTGCCCCACAACAAGAAGTTTACAGATTCGGTTCCCAGGCCTGGGGCCTTTCTGCGTGGAGTTTGCATGTTCTCCCAGTGCCTGCGTGGATTTCCTCCCCCTGTCCAAAGACATCATGCTGTGACTGTGTGCGTGAGCAGCCTCATTCATTCATATTTATGTATACATAAAAAATAAAATAAAATATTTTCTAAGCACATTTTCTGTATGTTATTGTTTTGAGATTCACATAATTAAAAAAGGGATTATAGATACAGAATTATATACATAATCTAAAAAAGAAACCCTCAAATTCTTATATTGTACATAGGAAACTCTGCTGTTGTAATGAAAAGTCCACCTACAGTCAAGGACTGGAACAACTGAACACAAGCTGCCTGCTATAAGAAGGAAGTTTAAACTTTAAAGGTCAAGAAAATTACTATTAAGATTGTGAGTTATATTAAGACAGCACTGTAACATGAAGTTGAAAGGTCTTGAACTGCTTGGGCAACAAGTTGCAGAACTAATCTCCTTTCTGCTGCTGTGAGACACAGATGAATGTAAAATGCCACAGCAGGATAGCAGCACCAGCATTGTAATCAGAAGTGACACAGAGCCTCTTCATGATTATGTCAAAGTTATTAAAATTGAAATGTTTTATTTTGACAAATGGGCATGCGAACACCTCATGGGAGTTTTGCAATGTGCATGGTTCTTTTTGATGAATGAGAAACAATCTTTGCACCCAGAAGGCATATTTACTTACAGTGTGATATTTGCATACCTGTGGCAGATCTGCTAATTTTATAATGTGCTATTAACATCACTTTCTGTGCTTGCTGAGAGACGGTTGTGTTATAGTCATTCAGAGTTGCAGTTTATTTTAACAAAATCCATCTCTATGGAGACCTGCTCTATGAGTAAAGTGCCTTGAAGTAAATTTGTTTGATGATTTGGCATTATATAAATAAATTTGAGAGACTACAATCTGACCCAGAAAAGGTCTTATGAAATAAAATCTATTAGCCAAATATTTTCCACTTGTTTTTAATATAAACAAAAATAATATTTACTTAATAACTTCAAACTCGCTATGGAAACACTGTGGTGTTTTGACAAAAGGGACTAAACACATTTTTTTTTTCACTCACATGTAAAGCTCTAGATCCCTGAAAATGGAACAATGAGATAAGCGAGTGAATACTACTTCCCGACCCCATGTGACAACTCCTTTGTTTTGTCTGGCCCTTGGTCCAGTCTGCAAATCATTAACTAAGTCAGGAGGTGGGTACTGGTGCTAAGCGGCTTTTAGTGCGGCTCCAATCCTATGGGGACAGTCCAGGGTTTACAAAGGACTGAATGGATCCAAGCAGCTTGTCACAGTTGGACACACCCACACTGACAACAACAAAAAAAAAAAAAAAATCTTTGCAAACCTAGAACAAAGCCAGAGATCCCAGCTGAGTGTGTGCGCGTGTGCGTGTAGAAACATACATATACTCACACCAATTATGCAGTATAAGTCAAACTTTGAATGTGCCCTTTGGCATTAGTGGCTGTTTACTCTTTATTATTTATTAGATTCGCAAGGAGATCTATTTTTATATCAGAGGCAGAGCACTGAACTAAACCAAGCACCATGTAGCAGTGACTTTAGTAGGATTCCTGCCTGAAGTTATAATCCTTTGATCTATTTGGGGTTTCTTTCTCGTAGCTAATGTCCACCAGTGAAATGTATACTCTGTGTGAGTTTATGAGATAACTCAACTTGCAAGACTCTGGCTCAATTCCCAACAAAGCTTCTTTCCCCCCAGTTGTGTTTCTTTGTCTCCGTGTGCTTTTTGTTTAGTTTCCCTCTCTCTCCCACAGCCTCACCTATAGTCTTCTTCCCTGTAATTAACTAAAGGTTCCTCGGTACCTCTATTTACTTCCCTCCTGTTCAGTCTATCATTTAATCTGTGTAGTTATGACCCTGGCTACTAAGTGCTGTTGTAGAAATCTAAACAGTCATTGCCCAAAGTGACTGCCCATGCAGCTATGTATTTGCCGGCATTTATAGCTGGCCAGTTCCTTTAGTTCTTTGAAGCCCGGAGGCGAGGATGGACTCATGGACACAGCGTGATCAGTGTTGTAAAACAATGGACACAGTTTGCACAAGAGTCATTTAAGGCCTGCAGTTAATGCACATGACAGTGGAGCCATATTTTAACAATTAGGTGCATTGTTTTTAATATAGATTTACTTCTGCTGATTGCAACTTGTTTGTCTATTAGATAAAATATGATCTTTTTGTCCATCCAAATATACGAAAAACACATCAAATAACATTGGTAATATACTTATCTATCCCCATCTCCTTCAATAGCATGAAGTTGGATCTTCCTAAAACTAGTGTGACAAAGTTTTAATTTGCTGGGCTCACACTGCTTTTATTTATTTATTTATTTATTTTAAAATTGTTATTCCCAGTGAGAGCCAGTGAAATATGAGAGCTGCTATAGTAGATGGGGTCTATTTGGTGTGACTTGGCAGCCGTATGTGACATTCACCACTAACGACAGCTGCTGAGAGACTCAGGTCTCTGCACTTTCAGGTTGAGGCCCTGGCAGCTGGGCTACGGAGCCCTGTTTTCGAAGGGAGAAGGGGAGATGTAGAGCAGCCTTGTAAATCAAACGCCCACTTGCCGAGCCACACTACTGCTTTGTAGAATAGCTACAAGAATAAACCATAATCTCAAGTAGAGATTTCCTTTTCTTTGGCGAAAGAGGTCAATTCACATCTTCCTGTTTAAAAGATAACATGGAGCCTGTATCCAGCCAGAGGACTATAAATTTTAGGGCACTTAGTTATGGTAAAACCTCGGAAATCAGTAGCCTACTATTATTCATCCTAATGTAGTTTGACTGAATATTCTAACAACACAACCACGATACTTCAGTGCAGTTAGTTAAGTCAGTCATAAATTTGTCTGATAGTTATAGTAAACACAAACTCTCACTTGCTTTAACTTACAGCATTAAATCTGCCTTGATCTGAAAACACAACAGGTATTGATAATATATTGATGAAAAGTGGAATCCTGTGTTCCTATTTGTCTATTATATTGTATTTGGGAAACCAAATATATATGTATATTTTATTTTTATGTTTATTACTTTTGTGAACACTGTATTCGAAGTGCCAACTTACTCAGCCCATTTTTCATTTACACATGGTGCAAAACAAAATCCAAGTAACAAAAGTTGCAGATTTTACCTGTATGAGCCTAATTTAAATTCCTTACGTTGAATTTGAATTTGAGGGAAATTAATCTCACATCTTATTCAAACAAACATAAAGTGATGATTTGGTAAAACCTACTCCTTTGTTTGTAGCATCAATTTTTGGTAGGGCTGTAATGACTGTATATGCTGCCAGACTCCAGTTAGACATTTCAGACTTCATGCAGCAGTGCTGGGAGTGAAACCCCATCCTTAGCAACCCCTACCAGTCTAATTAGGTCAGATGACTTGCATTCTACAGTATTTAAAATCCCTCCTGTAAATATAGCAAAGGACTCACTTCTCTGTAAACCTCTTGACCTCTGACAATATTTTCACAGCTCTGTAATCGAGCTGGCTGGATAAACAACAGTTATATAGGCTCCAGAACTGTACACAATTTTGAAAGATAATTTTTAAATTAAAGGTCGAGTTTTGTTTTTCTTGTCATACCATTAAATGGCCTGAAACAGCTCTTTTGGCAAAGACAAGAGGACTTCCATATACATTTGCCAAATTTAGGTAGTGTTTTGATTATTCTTTTGGACATCTGTGGAGATGTCTAAATGCAGAAAGGAGAGTTTTGGAGGTAAAGTTTTTTGAAAGTCTTGAAGGTCATAACACACCAAGTTTTAATGCTGAAGTGTGAAGTAAACTGTGCTTCTAATGGTCAAATGCTCAACAGGCAGAGAGGGACAGATGTTAATTCATGTTATGGATTTCATAGTCTCGCAGTCAGGCACGGGAACACTTGTGATTTACGTCACATGGCACATTCATGGAGTGTATAATGCACCATACATAGTTGCTGGTACACTCGTGCTCTCGCCTCGGACCACAAGACACCGTGAGCCCTGCCTAAGAAACAGATGCCCCCCTGTCTACAGTCATTTCTATAATCCTCCAAATTTTGCATGGTTGGCAGATCTTGGTAACATTTTCTTTATAGTGCTTTTTGCCACATGAGGAAACTTAGCAACATGTGGTGCCTACACTCCAATAGCCCTCAAGCCAGCACAGACAGAAGAAACATCCAAACAAATTAAACATGAAGGTAAAATCCAGAATGAAAAAACCAAGATAAAAGTCGACCACACACACAGAGACACAGACACGCACACTGGTCAGAGCTTTAATTCAGCCTGCCATTTCCTTGCTTTTCAGACCACAGTGGTCTTGGAGATTTTAGGAAATATGCTTGTTTGCTAACATGTTGAGCATTACGTTGGGAACATTACCACCTGTATTGTAAACATGTAACTGCTTTCAGCCAAGGAATAGTTAAACCCTGTATGTTTTTTTTTTTTTAACCTTTACATGGACTTCCCTCCTTTATCAAGTCACTCTGCTAAGCTTCCATGTTTACTCTACAGACATGGGGGCACCAGGCTATCAATCTTTTCATCTAATTGTTTAAACTAAACAGACAGAGAAATGTGAAATGTTCAAGTATTGGAATGCAAGGTATATCATAATGCGTAACACTGTTAGATCTTGTTTGTGCTGCTTTAATCAAGAAGCTAAAGCTTTTACTGTCTTTAACTAACAGTTAATCCATGTGTCTCATGTTGGGGACTTCTGTTTTGCATTAAGATGCATGAACTTTTGTATTGGTTATTGACTTGATGCAGATAAATGTGTGGGCCATTACCAGGAATGCAGAGTTAGCAATGCAACTAATGTTGGTTCCATTAATAAAAAATAAAGGTTGCTGCATGAACAACCTGAATTTGCATTGTATAACCTCAGGTCTAGTTGGGTTTTTTTCTGTCAGGTAGAGCAGTGCAGTTTCCTGTTGATTCTCACTGTGGGCTAATCACTAGGTGATGTGATGCAATGACGGCTGCATCACATGACTGCCTGGAGTAACAGACCCCCCCCCCCCCCCCCCTCTTCTTTCCTCTCTCTCAACAGTTAACTAGAATCCAGGCAGCTCTGTAGGTAAATCAGCTTTCTGAGAAACAGAATCCCAATAAACAACTCATTCTCTCAATTAGTCACATTTGAATTAGGTCATATTTACACCATCTTATTTTCAAGGCCCTTTTTCCCATTGTTATTTTCAGTTATACACACACAAACACTTGTAAATTCTAATTGGCAGCGTGATTTCCTTCTTAGTATCTGGGGACAAAAATAATTGATAGCGACTAAAACACAAAGGACAGACTTGCTTTTGAAACTTTTTTTCCCCAGGAGCCTTCTCCTTCATATGAAAAACGAATCTGTACAATCTACATTGTCCTTTATGTATAATGCAAGACAGATGTGGAAAACTCATGGAGATTCCCAGTGCCTTCTTTGTGGCTCTGGAGCTTTTTGTCTCTTTGCCCTCTTTGGTTTTATTTTAATGATAATGACTGCAAACCCAGCTATTATGAGAATGCAATAATAACTACAACAACTACTTTTTAACTACATGGTTCCCACAGTGTGAAACATTTCAGCAGGAATGCAAAGCTTAAACTTCCAGCAAAAACGGAAATGTTTCCTGAGCGTACAGATACAATAGTAAGTAAATATCTAAGTTGTTTGGTCAGCTAACAGACCTTCCTCATGATATAATGACAAACTCTGAGGCAGAGAGTATCTGAAAGCATAATAATAAGCCACATCCGAGTAACCATAGCTATAGTTAAAATCAGTGCCAATTTATTTCCATGATTTTTTTTATGCTGATCTACAGTATGGGGTTCAATGGGCTTTATGTAAGTGGAGCTCAGTAAAGAGTGAATACACATAAAATGTATTTACTTGGAAAACCCCACTAGGTCCTCTTCTGAGGAACACTGGGGTAAGTGATTTGCTGCAACCTATAAAGGACCTGAGGACATGGCTGGTTTTGTTTTGTTGAGTCTAGTTTGCATGACTGAGGTTGAACTGGCTGAACTCTTCACAGTTGTGGCTTGACACAGTCCATATTTTGGATGCAGAGACCCAGAGACTGTCAGACTTATCCTTCAAAACCAATTTTAGGATGCAGAAATTCAATGAACTGATACATACATTTCATATGTTTGCAGACAACATATCATTGAATTAGAACTTGTTTTTGTGGTCTAGAACATCTGAAAAGTCTGAAAAGCGACTGAGCGTCATATTAATGGGAAGTTGAGAGCTATGGCAGTTTTTAAGTCCTATTGCAATAACGTCGTGAATAACCCCACCTCTACATTTCTGACACAACTTGTTCAGCAGCTTCTTGGGGAAAGGTGTTCACTCACAAAACAACATTCTTGCATTAGCTACTTAAATCAGCATTTTAGTTCTTGCAGTTATTTTTCTAAAAAATCTGCTCAAAACCTTAACGAAAGGAAAAAGAGTTGTGTATTTAGCTGATTTTTTTTTCAGTATGTTTGACTAATATTGAAACTTTCTTAATGACTGCTGATAGCAGGCATAAGTTGTTCACTGCAGAGCTACAGTTCATCATAGTAACCATTAGCTTTTCCTCTAAATCCAAAACCGCATCTGTAAAACTGTGCCTTTACTCAGATGTTTTTCCCAGAAGAGGTCAAACCTGCTAGTAGATAGCAGTTGAACATTAGCCCAGATCTGACTTCATGAACCTGTTAGTCTTGGACTGTTCCTGTTTAGCCTGAGAAGAAACTCCATGTGTGCAAAGTTTACACACAGAGTCTAAACCCTCTTTCTGTGCGTACAAGCTGCATCACGTGGCGACTCTAATGAAGAAATGGGTTTCTGAGCGTATAAACCCACTAACCTGCCCCCCAACTCCTCCCAATACTGCACTTCTCCCTCTCACTGCCTGGCGCTTTTTGCCCTCAAAACTTTGTCTATGCAACAGTCAATATATCTGACTAACTTGATGAACTGTGCTCCGAACAAAGTTAATTTCTTTCAGAGTACATAGTAGCCACGGCGACCATCTTATGAGTGCTCCAAAGCCCATCTGGTCTAAACATTATCCAGGCATGGCTGATTGCAGAATGGGCTGCTTTGCCGTGGTGTGCACATGTGCTTTATGCATTGATCCTGCCAGTAAATCAATAGTGCCACATATTCACAAACTTACATTTGCACTTGTGCAGATCTTTAAAATAGCCATTTTGAAATGTGTTGAGCTACTAAACCGTGTACATAGTACATTTCAAGCCCACTTTACTCTGAAGGAGGGTTGGGCGACTTCACTTATTTTTGGAAAAAAAAAAATTTTAGCTGAGGAAATAGTTAACTGAAGAAAGATTTTGTATTGAGATTTTCCTCATGATTTATTTTCTTATCCACTGCAATCAACATGGAAAACCTGTACACAAAGCCAAGCGATGAACACAATACTTATTCCCATGATCACCCACCAGCCTGTAAGTATTTGGCATGTGATTAAGTCACAGGCTCATTTATTTAGCAAATAATTCTTCCCTGTTTGCATAATCCGGATCCAAACCAGTTTCCAGTTGAACAGGAAGGGAAGGTGAACAGTAAGTACTGCAAAGGGAAACATTATTTTAGATATTAAAATATGTCAAAACATGTCAACATGGCTGTGAGGGAATTCCAAATGGACTTAAACCCAGGACAGATTCCAATTGCACAGAAGTCTGAGCTACCTATAGATGCTATTGTAAACAAGAACTAGAGAAATGTGGCATTGGTTCAGTTCCTTTTCCTCTTACCACTTAAAAGTTAAGAACCACAATATACTGTTTTGGTGAATTGGGCCATTTCCAATTAAGAAAAAAATTTGCTGAGCACTTTTGTCATCTCAAAAGCGAATGTAGTTTTATTCTTTCCCACATTTGTTTCTAAACAGCCTGACCTAAGCTGCTGTTACTAAGCACCCTCTTTCCCTCCACGGAATGGGAGGCATGTGACTCTCACTGAATGGAAATCAAAATCCTTCTGAGTGAAGGATATTTTCTATAATTCATGGTGTCACTGTAAGGACATCAGGTGGAAACCCTCACACCTCAGCAAATCACAAACAACTATTAGATTTTATCCAGTGGCTTTTTAAACATTATTTGAGTATTTTTTTATAAAATAAATTTTTGGAATATGACCAGCCATGTTCTACCGTGTAGAAACCTGTATTTAAATCAACCTTACCTGTACAATTGGTTGAGTGGATACTATAGCAAGTGCATGTAAACTGTTCAAAAATGCTGACAACTATCCCCTTCAGGAGTGCATACCCATTCAGATCCAGACCAAAAATCTAATTTTGAGTCTTTTACAATACCGATACATATATGGACGCAAAAAGCAGCCTGATTGTCATCAAGTACTCCAGCTTGGAGTGACACCAGGTGCTGCTCTCTTACATTCCACTTAGGAAACCTAATATCAAGCTTGAGCCACTCAAAGCCCTCAGAAATAGTTAGTGATGTCATTCAAAGCCGTTGGGCGGGTTACACTTCTAAATGACATTCAGGACCAGCTGTCTGCTTTTGTGCTCCTTGTGTAGACAACAGGGGGCCATGGGGCCAAACCTTTTCAATGAGAGCTCCTTGCAGCAACAATGTCCATATCTGACAGCCATTTTAGAAAAGGACAAACGCCCATCAGAAGCAGTTGTTTCAACCACCACAGACCCCTTACCCTTAGAAATTGTGACATCATGACAAAGCTTTGCATGTGTCAGGGGCAATAGCTTCCAGCCTTTGATCTAGATTAGCCTCTTTTTTTGACAGAAGATACTTTTTGAAAAGCTATTGTCCTGAAAACTTAACTTTCCGATTAAACTTTTGGGACTAGACCTTTATGAACAGGTTCCTCATTGTCAGAGAATTTGATTTAAGTGGAACTGACTGACTTCTATACATTTTGACATTAATCTTGCTGAGGGTCAGATCCTAGCATGAGGTAAGTCACTTTTCAAGATCTCTGTGGCATAGTGGCGATCAAATTTGCTACCTCATTACACTTCATCCATCCTTTTGAAAGAGATAATGAGGAATTCTCTCTCTATCACTGAAAACCATGACTGAAACACCAACTTTTTCCTTGTCTTGAAATGCCAGACTGTCTTTTATTTTTTATATTATAGCTATCCCTTTTAAGGAGCCATAGCGGTAATTCAACTTCACCTACATTCACAACAGATTATTTTTACCTCTAGCTTTAGTCATAGATCCTTGCCAAGTTTTCTCAACAATGCGCTAATTGACGTTAAGCTGTGTAACGCTATGGAAAGTATCATGATGGAGTCAAATGTGCCAGAGTGGATTTAGGGTTTTCCCTACCACATGCAATGTGTTTTCTGATGAAAGTGGCTGTAAAAGCTTACAATTAGTGCAGTTAACTTCCCAAAATTTGGAACAGTAAAGGGAGTTTGAAAAGTCATCACGAAAGTTGTTTTAGCCAATTTATTCTTCTGACTTGCCACTGTCAAGGAATCCTCCTTTGTGGGAGCTATTCGCTATCAAACTGGTGTCAACATAAGAAAAGGGCTGCCTTCACTCTCACCTTGTTCTCGAGCACAGACGCAGTTGTGGCTGTGGCCCTTCATTTCTGTGTTTTTTTTTTTTTTTTGTGTGCATGCATTTAATAGCAGAACTGGCGAAAAAGCCATTCAAGAAAATTGTGCACGCACTGGAGGAGTGGCTTGGCAAAAAGCGGGAAGAGATGCTATTCGCTTTGGGACAGTTACGTAACATCTCACTTGCCGCTCTCTGCCGAATGCCAGGGTAGTGTTTGTAAACAGAGCGGCCATGTGTGTGTGCTCACGTGGAGGAAGCTTTTGAGTCGCTGCCCTCACTGTCTCACCCCTGAGGTAAACCCCGACATCGATACATGTTCACAGGGCCAGCAACACTCTCTCCAGCCCCGTGTCACTCAAACAGCGCCTTATCGCTCTTGCTCCATAATTACGCCTCAGCCAGCATGTCGTCTCGTGAAAAAAGAAGGCCACAAGTTGCATTTGGGATCCAGTGCGTCTGGTGTGGCAATTGCTGATAATGTTTTTGTATCTCGCGCTCATAAAAGCATTTTTACTACCCAGCACTTCTAGCATTGACCAATAAACCGATACACAGCCATGATATCTTGTCGCAATTTCTGTTGGGGTGTTGGATGGATCTGATTTGGCAATTATTGATAACTAATATAGTTTGGTGATATGTCCTCATTTTGTCATTTTGTCAACCCTAACACCATTCAAAGTTATCCAGTAAATCCATGTTTGTTTGTTTTTTGTTTTGCTTTGTTTTGTTGTTTTGCAATTTTCACTGCTTTTAATTCACAGCTTAGCTTTTAACTGTAAAACTCACACAGATGTGCATTACTGATTATAAATTCATTTAAGACAAAAAAAGTGGCGGTATTATCACACCCAGATTCCAGTGCATAAGCAACTGAGTGCTTTGCTGCTTCTCTCTCTCCCAATAGCAGGCAAGAGGGAAATCAGTATTGAAGAAATCAATACACCACTCAGTATCTCGCCATTTTGTCTTGGGAAAGCAGTGGAGGGCTGTGACCAGCAAGCCAACCAGGTAGTGCAGTCTAAAATGTCTAGCCTGCCACTGGGCCTGTTTCGCTGTCATTTGTGCAACAGTCTTTTGCTGAAAATATGATGCGTGGGCTGGACATGAGGTCAGAGGTGAGGGTTTGGGTAAGAGCTTGGGCATTGTAAGTAGACCACATTGTTGTAGAACTCTATGGCAACTGGACATTCCTCCCTAAGATCATATTGTCTTTCCGCTGGGAGTGACATAAAGGGGACTTGTGGCCATGAAGAAGGAGCAATCCAACTGCACAGCTTTATCTGAATGTGTCGATAGATGAGAGAAGCTATGTGCATGTGATTGATCTATCTGCGCCCTTCCCCCAATCAACCTCCTTAAAGGTTCATTAATACTCTGCTGTCTCTTCAACTGCTGATGCAACAGTGGCCATGCAAAGCTTTATTAAAACACCTACAGTGGCGCACTTTATGTCTTGTATTTAATAGCACACAGGCTAGTATTAGCATTTACTGTGCAACTGAACTCAAAGGGAAACACAAATTGCAATTTAAAACTAGACACTCACTAATAATGTGCCAACGTTAGTATGCAGTAATCTGGGTTAGATGCAATCCAACTAGTACTAAATATGTATTAGATCTTGAGTGTAATGTGATGCTTGTTTATCAGTAATTAAAAATAATTAAAGGAATTCAAACCTGACTACTTAATACACAAGATATAGAACTGCGATGCTGGGGCTGGTTTGAGCCTTTCAAAGCAATATATTAAAAATTTTCACATCTTAATATGTAACAAGAATAAAATCCAACTGCTATGACCTAATTTGGTCACACACGCATAAGTGGATCACCTGATCACATGCAGTCACAACATACTTTACGAATACCATGCGCAACAGCACTGCTTAAGCACCGGTGTTGACACTGCAGAGTCAATGACCGTGCTTGCCATATGATAACACTGTCATGCCATTGCGTCAGAGGGGCTCACCACCATTGTTGGTACAAAAGCTTGGGAAGAAGTGGAGGGAAAAAATGGGATTCTCATTAACGACATACAAAAAACATTAAAGGGTCAAGTGTGTGGTGTTTAAAGGTGTCCACAGAAATGCAGCATCTGCAGTTTTGAATAAATGCTTAATTTAACTATGGAAAGGGAACATTTGACTGTTAGCGTGCAATGTTCCTTTTTTTCCCTGTCATCACAAAAGCATGGTGATCATTTTACAGGTACCTGGCTTTATTTTGATCACTGTATTTTTCTTAAGTATTTTCCATGCAAATATTAATTTCACTGATTTTGTAAAGACAAAAATAAAAATGTTTAAGAAAACTTTCAGGATTGACATGAGGTAAAGCTAAAAACTAATGTGGCTCTTGTAGGTTTTTAGTTTAAGATGGCCTACGCTGTTAAGCTACAATGCCCAATTAAAGGTCAGTCATTATTCTCCACATTCCAGGCAAGGCCTTGATATTGCTTTTTACCTGAGGCCATGCTGTAGCTACATTACAACTGTGGTCAGTAGAATACACAACCCTAATACACAAACATGAGGGAGATCAGTTATATTCTAATGGGTCATTCAGATGGTAATCTCCAAGTAGCACTTAGGGAATCCAGAAAAAAAAACTGACAGCAAATTACCTGTTAGCTAATTGGGATGAGACCTGATGTCTTGTAACAAATCTGAATTCACATAGTACCATGTTTTTAACAAATAAAGCTTAATTTCAGAGGTAAATGCATTCTAATGCAAAACTCTTTAATTGCCAGGTGAAACAAATGATTACTTTACTGCTATCACTGCATTACAATAGTTTATTTCTTTTTATGTGCCAAAGCATCAAAGCACCATTCTGTTACCCAAATTGAATTCATGTAAAAAAAAAAAAAAATCATTCAGTCATCACACATGTCTGTGTTGTTTCCCAACGGCTCTGTTTCACACATTCCCTATTGGCAAACGAAAAAAAAGAAAAAAAAAAAAAAATCCTGCTCCAGAATTACCATTCTTGTTCCCCCAGTTAATGGTGCAGTAGGATCGAGTTTCAGTTGCTTCAGAGCTTTCTGACCTTGTCTGCCTTCACTACACTCTGCCAATACTATCCAATACTACCCTTGCTTCTCTTTGGGATTTTGCCCTTGTGCCTTCTTGTCATCCAGTGGTGAAAGCAATGAAAGCTGATCCACAGAGATACACAAAGCCAGAAGCTACTCCACTGCTGTGCAGACAATATGCAATTAATGCTGGAAAAAAGGTTTGACTTTTACTCTCCTGCATTTAGTTTCCCTCCAGAAGTACAACATAAACATTTACACAGCCATAGATATATAGCCATATATAAGTGAGAAGCCAAATAATGTAATAATCTACACATATTTAAAGAAAAAAATGCCATTTTCTTTAAAAGCCAATAATTATGCATAAATGTTAAAAATGTGTTTCCTTTCTTAAAAGGTATTCACTGATAGAACAACACACATATCACATACTCACATACCTTAAATAATAGGTGTCTTTTTAGAGAGCAAGGTAAAAAGCAAGGTTGAAATGTTAAGCAAAGAGGGAGAAACAGCATGATACAGGCATCTACATGAAGCTTTAAGTAAAACTCCTGAACAAGCACACTAAGCACACCATTTTCTATGATGCTTTCTAAAGCAGCAGGAATGTTAAGTGAAGACAGAGGACCCAGTGAAACAGAGAAGGTGTCTCTCAAATTCAGCTGGCAAAAAAGGAAAGAAATCGTCAGCCATGTTGGAGTAGCTTTATCTAATATCCCCTCCTTATTATGTTGGCTCTTGCTTTTACGGTGGGGGATATTTGCTACACCTCGTCTGATACAAAGAACCACCAAAAATACACCAAAGGTTAAAACGGATAAAGATAAAGAGAGTAATCACCCGCTGAGCAAAACCTCACCTCCTTTTTACGTCCCTCCACTTTGTAGAAATTCCAACAAACCGTCTAGATCTCCTCTTTAACAAATCCTAAAAGGCAGCCATCTTGCCTCCTTCTGTTCTTCTATGAAACAGACTATCCTCCACATCAATATTCATGGAAACCACTCTGACGTCGGCTCTCATCATCAGGAGAAGCCCGGGTGTCGCTGTTTGCCGGCTTGAGAAGCACACTCATATGGGACTCTGGTTTAAGACAGCATGGGCACACAGAGTGGATGAGATGCTGTTCCAGGTCAGGGGGAAGAGCCTCACTTTGCTACCAAACTCTGATAATCACAAAATCACTTTTCCTGCTGAGTCCTTCCCACACAAAGAGACAGGTTTTCTTTCACCCCTCTGCTCCCTCCTCTTTTTTTTTTCTTCTTCCCTCAGCCGCACACAATAGTGAACAGAATCATGGCTGCCCTAAAGCACTGGAGTGGATTCAGTCAGCAGGACAGGACTCCACCTCAATGCACTATATGTTGAATATGGCACTGGCCTCAACTGTCAGACTGGCAGAGTAGAAGGTACCTCCACCCCCTTCCTTTTCTCAGACAGGAAGCCAAGTGACTCAGGGGTTTTCCCTCCCATTTCAATCTCTCTATCTTGACTTCCTTCTTTCATTTTCTTTCTTCCTCTGTCAGATGTTAAAGAAGTTCCCCTTTGCTGTAATTGTACACATTTTTGAGAGCATTACATGAACAATCAGTTGAGTAATGCGCCCTGATTCTAATGGCCGCGTCTTATTTTGGCATGCCTTAGCTGACAGACTGGCTCATTTTTAGTCTGGGGTGTAAGACAACTCTCCAGCCTGCATACAGACAGACAGCATACTTTGCTTCATGTGTCTGCCAAGACCCACCTCCTGTTGACAATGGCCACGTGGGCTTGAAAGAGACAGTAGTGTGAGAGAGAAAAGAGGTCGAGGGTAGATTAAAAGGCAAATTCAGCCTTGAAAGGTTGTTGGAACAACTCGAGTAAGAGGTTATTTCATTGGTGAATGTCCTAAAACCTCAGCTGTGGGTTTAGTTGTGAATTTCTCAGTTTGGTAATAATGTGGCGTTGCCAGTCTCAGGTTCAGTTTTCAAATTGTGCAGGGTTATATTTGTTCTGGTTTTTTTGGTTTAAAAGGTAGTGATTTCAGAAACAGTTCCGCTGATGCCATCATTGCTTTTTGGAGAATATATTTGTAAAAAGAAATATGTAGTCATTTCTTAGCATATGGGTCCAACTTCAAATAGCGTGAATCAGTGGAACCTCCATACAAACCATTTAATTCCACCTTTACTTTTCTAACATGTGGGTGAAATTAATCTGTCTTTAGCTGCAGTTCAGACTTGAAGGGAGAACCCACCTCTTTCCCAGCAACCTTTGCCTTGCTGCAGTGACATTTGTTGACTCAATAGTTTCAGCCTTAGAGCAGAAAAGGAGATTTGTTTTTACACAAAATGGGGGAGGGGAAGAGGCGGCGAGAGGAAGAGGGAGTCACTTTAGCTGCAACACAACACAATACAGACCATTTGACATAAGGCCTGACTTCTTTTTTTATATTATTCTGCTGTTGCAGATGAATGCTGACCTGTCCAAGTGCAAATGCCAGTTAGACCTCAGCATAAAGTTTTAAATTGTCCAGTTGTTTTGTTAACAGCAGTGCACTTCCAAAAGCATGTCCTGACTGTCAGGAAAACTTGAGGACACCTTTTCAGTAATAGTATTGAATTTGGAAATAGATTTAGGATATAGTACATAAAAAAGTCACTGGTACCTCCTTCACATATATTTTACTACAGAACACAGCTTTTAGTTCCTATCCTATCTATTCTAGGTTTATTTTAATCAAGGAAATGCTTTTAGTACACCAGGAAGTGTTCTCTCGGTAGTATATCCTAGTAATAATATGTTTCTGGTGTTTCCAGGATGTTGCTGTGTATGCTTGCTAATCCTTGTGTGCACAGACTTAGGTATTGTCAACTGGAGCTTGCCCCAACAAAAGGCTGTGAGCCCAAAATTGAAATTCACAGATGAGTTTTGAGTATCTTAAAGTAAATATGTGAAAAGCCCCCTTTTACCTCCCAATTCCTCAAGCCCCACCCCCACCCCGCCCCCTCGCTTACCTCTAATCTATAGCCATCAAAGTGACTCAGAGCAGGGCAGTAAACCTACGACTGCACCAATGAAGTTTCCCAGCGATCAGTGCTGGAGGGCGTTTGACTGGTCAGCTTCCTTCCAGCTCCCTGCTTCCTTCGGCTACTGTTGTAGACAGAAAAGTTCACACAGTCTCAAAATAAAGCATTCTACCATCAACTCAAATGTGTTTTTTTAGGATTTGCAGAACTTTTCAAGACCCAGCACTCCAATGGTGCATTTAGTTCATTTATCAAAGCTTGGTTTGTCTGCAATATAAACTGGCTGCATTGATTTTTGTTATGCGGTCAAGCAGGATACCTCCGTACTGGGTTACTTCCCCTGAAAGCTACTGTACCTCATAAATCAGAGATTATCTCTTCATTCCTCTCGCCTTGTCACATTTCAAAGGAATGGAGGCGTGTGCCGTCACCTCATCTGTAAACACAGAGCTGTGGCCTCATGCTGACCCAGGGTCATCAAAATTTAGGCACACTTGTCACTTGACTGATTTCACACCTATAGATGATGATGAGTATTAGTGACGATTTTCACTGTTTTTCTTCTGGTAGCAGTTGTTGATTTACGCCAAACAAAGCAGAAAACAGTAACAGATGCAGGGCTCAGTTTTGAAGCTCTGTGCCACTTTCAGTCATGTGGTGGTTTATAGTCCGACATCCTGAGGAAGCTTTATTAAACTGGGTGGTGAAAAAACCACAAAGTGAAGTGAGTCAATCTTTTAAACGTTTCACTTTCTGCATAAAAGAAAACTTCAACTGACAAAAGTCTGAACCTAGGTCACAGAGTGTCCGATTCCTCGATTTTATAGCACGTAACAGGTGTGCAATGACTGAACTAAACTGTCACTCACTAAAAACAATTATGCAAATAAGTGATTAAGTGATTTTAAGTGATTATTCAAATAGCATCCATTAGAGAACACCTTTTCTCAATGTTCTCTCAGCATTGGAAACAGATGGGCTGTTCGTGGTTGGTTTGATCTCTTACTGTCCTTCGGGCCATGTCCAAACAGCATTGGCATCATTATTTCTTTCATTTTGGCGTTGACAAACAAAACACACAATAGTCTTGTGATTTGACGATGGTTGTGATGGTTTTCACAAAGAGACTTATTTTCCAATTGTTTTGTTATTTAAATGAACAGAAAATTTGAACAACATTTCTGAGGACATGCATTTTACTTATATTTACATTTACATTTATATATTATATTTACTTATATATTACTTACATTTAGTGTGAATCATTTGGTGCTAAACAAGAGGGGGTGTGATTTGTGATGAAAGCTCTGATTTACAGCTTTCTTTGTGTAAGGTGGGAGAAAAAGGGTGACATCTGATACGTGACAGAGCTACTGGGGGTGCACCGCCGAGCTGAGAAAAGCAGCACTTCTCACAAGAACCGTCAGTATTGGCACACAGCTCACCTGGGGCAATCTAAACACAAACACACACACACACACACACACACACACACACACTCTTTATGTCGGGTAATAACTAGGTATCCTCTGCTTCAAACCAATACACAAGCAACTGACCACAGGACTCTGTCCTAACAAGATGTCTCACACTGCTGCCCCTCCTCCTGTAGTTATCTTAAAAGACAAGAGAGAGTCGTTAGTGGGGGGCTCAGATTGCCTAATTGTTAAAACCACAGCAGGAGGTCTGGGACACAGTGGTGGAGACAGCAGTTTACAGAAAAAAACAAGGGAGAATAACTGGAAAATTGTTATTTTATATTATTTGATATGAATGTAGACATTCTGTCATTTCTAATTGAAAGACTTGTTCAACTTTGCTATGGCTCTCAGTCTGCTTTGTGTGTGAGTGTGTGTGTGCGCCATTTAACGATTGACAGAGTTTCTCTTTGGGCACAGCAGGGTTGGACAAGGCTAATCATGGGAGTGCCGCCGCTGTCCCCGTGGTGACCAACCGCTCCTAAGAGGTTTAAGAGCTGGTTCCCACATTCAGGCTGCAGGTGCTTCCATCTTCCCTTCATGCAGAGCCCCCCCTCCTCACAGCTGAAACCTCTTCAGTCACAGCTCTTTATTAAGAGCAGGGAAAGCCTTTTTCTTTCACCAGCTGTGCGACGTGAGTTTCTCATCCACTCCAATCATTGATTCCAGAGGAGAAATGTTACCTGACTCCTCTGACCTTTGTTTGGGTCACTGCTGTGAGCCACTCATCATTTTTAAATCGGATGAGGAAAAGATGCTTTCTGCAGGAAATAACACTTAAATCAGCAGTTTGTCATTGACTGGCCATGTTTATTCTGGGCAGGTGCAGCAGGAAGGATCCCTATCTTCGATAAATTAGTGACAGTCTAGGAAAAAATTGCCACACACTTGGACAGGCCCCACTCTGACAGGATTGGTTATTATCTAACAGATTATGAGGTGTTAGACTACTGAGGACCCTCCGTTTGTTAAGTACTCGGCTGTGTTCTTTGGCTTGGAGCGGATGATGACCCCTGCTGGTGAAGCATGGTGACCTGATTTCATCTCATCTCCCTTTAATCACAGTTTGAGTGTGCGTTAGTAAATTTCCTGAACACAAAATTTGAAACTTTTTAACAAATTGTAAAGCCTCATTTACTGTTTTTTAATCTCCAAAAAAATCCACGCCTGCTTCTTCTTTTTCTTCTTTGGAAATGAAGTATTACATTTAAAGCGAGGGGAGACCACAGGATGATTTTTGCAGTTGAGATGAGAGTGAAAATGAGATGCAGCCACTCCATGTGCATACAGCTGGCACTTGACATTTGTGACTGCTAATGTCACAGCATACCACAGCACTTTAAAATGGTGCCTGAAGTCTGAACAACATCCTGATTCCCCATCCTCCTACAGGTGGCTTTGCCCCCCCCCCCCCCCCCCCCCCCCCCCCTTCACAGCATCACAGTCCCCTTTCACCCACAACAAAATAATAAGTCCTGGAGGTTGTGAGGTGGGTTCTCCCTGGATCAGATTTGTTCATCCAGCACCACTGAATTGGATTGAGAATTTGGGAATCTGGAGACAATATAAACACTTTGTAAACAATTTGTCATTTGTAACTCCCTGAACCATTACTGAATCATATTCACAGAGCATTCAGCTGCTGAATGAGAAAAAGATGACTGACTTAGGAACTAGCGTTACCAAGAAGGGGTGGACTTGCCGTTTAATGCTCCGTGTGAATGACACCTTTCTAAGAGCCCCACTTTTTTAAGCAATTTAAGCGACAGCTGCTCTTCTAGTGGACGGGACCACACAGGCCAGCAGTTGTTCCTCATGCACAGCCATGAGCTATGACCTTTTTGACTCATTTATTAAACCATCTCAATTTGGCCATCAACAAAATCTCTCACATCTATACACTTTCCACCCTTTTTTCTTGCTTCAACTTCAAGAGCAAAGTGTCACTTGCTGCCTAATATAAACCTCCCGCCCACTGACTGATGTGATTGTAGGGAGATTATTACTATTCACTGCTCCCTGTCAGGGGTCTTAATGTTATGACTGATCAGTGTATGTGGTGCGTATGTAAAATTTTAGTCAGGAAAAGTCGAGGAACCTGTAATTTCTGTCAACTAATAAATGAAGTTGTAATATTTTCCTGTGAAATGCATTTAAGTCCAGGCATATTATCATAAATTGGAAACAGTCAAATAAAGGATTTTTCAGCAACTGAGCTAATGAGGTTGCAATTACAACTAATTGGCTGCTGGTTTTAATATTATGGTAACAGGCATTAGTAAGTAGAAACTATTATTACGTTTCACTATTGTTAAACACAAAACATTAATAAACAGATGTTTACTCACATTTATCAGTCTCAGATTTCATCCCTTTTCCCACCAAATGCTGTTTCCTGGGACAGAAAATAATGGCATCGTTATCTGTTATTTTGTTTCTTCTTCTCTGTATTTCTTCTCCTACTGAAGTTAGCTTGCTAACCAGCTGCTTCCACACAATGCTCTTCCATTTTGTCAGTGTACCGTCCAGTATGCCTTGAAGTAGCAGCTGCTCAAAGGGCATGCTATAACTTCCTGTTTTATAAATGCATCACAACCTGAAGCTCCAGGCACAGCTGATAAGAAAACGGTTACTCCCAATGTAGCAAAAGCAAAAGCAAAAACAAAACCTACAAATAGCTCCTTTAAAGCAATGTAAACAGGTGTTTATGGGTTTTGGGGTTGTTGAGGTTTTTTTGTTTGTTTGTTTGTTTTTTGTATTCAAACATTGCAAATATAATATTGAAAATAATGCACCCACATCTAGGAATTGTCAAAGCAAAAGGAGCCATGCACATTAATGTGTCTCCTGCCTGTTGTTCCCAACCTGTCAACCACGGCCCACCAGTGGGCAGTGAAGGTATTACAAGCAGTCTGACTAACAATTTAAAAATGTTCACAAAGGACATTTATATATAATTATTACGCCTATTACAACTGTTAAAGGACTTTATGTTGTATTTCCTTGAATTTCTCACTCTCCTGCTATCTAGTATGTGTCCCTTATCTAATGTTATTCTCAATGCTGTTGTTTTTGAAATGAGTAAACATTAAACTTCTGCACCCAGCTAAGGGACTTACACAGTTTCTATAGGTATAATGGTAAACAATTCACTTGCTCAATATTTTTTGTGGAACTTGTTTGTCAGGCATGATGTATAACCAGCCTGTTGAGCTGCCTGAAGCTCACAACAGCTGCAGAAAGTCACACAGCTGCCCAACAGCAGCAGCAGCAGCTGCTTCTTCCTTGCTTATCTATGCATTGTCAGCTGAGATGGTCCTTCTAGATAGCGCCGACACGAAATCATGCCTTCACCTGCTTCGGGGCTTCGTTCCACGCAGCAACCACCCACAGCCATGTTGTCTGTCACCTGACAAAACATCCCTTCCTCTGAACAGTTGAACCATTAAACACTTAAACCTGACAGGAAATTAAAAAAAAAATCTTAAAAAAGTAAATAAGAAAAGGAAAGGATATGATTTTAGTCCAAAAGCAGATGTATTTGATGATGGTGGAGGTTAAACTCAGATTAAGGCATTCGGAGCAGAACTCAACCAGACGAGGAGAGAGGCTTTGGCAGTAAGATAATTAAGATGATGTTTTCCAGCAGCAAAGATGTGCTTGTGACTACCAAAGAATGTAGCGTAACAGCTGTGCCATGACACATAACCCCCCCCCCCCACCACCACCACCACCACCACCACCACCTTTCGCAGCCAATCACTGATTGTGACAAGTCCTTGGCTGTGACCTTGCTCTCCCTCTACCCATGCTGTAGTGAGCAGGATATGGCTGACGATCAATTTCACATGCATGCATGCTGTGGAGGAAGCTAGCATATGGTTAGACATGATTTACGCACAAACACAAGCACTCCCTGATATCGCCCCCTCCCCTACACACACCTTTCTTCCTCACTCAGAAACATAAAAATATACAAACAAGCACTTACATAAATTATAATGTCTCATGCTGCCTGCAGATATTCCTGGTGCATCAGAAATGATGGCTTTCAGGGCTGTAGTTTGGCAAAGCAAGAATGACTAGTGAAGTGGAAATTATGTAAAAGCTGCAGCTCAGAATACAGGTTGAGCTAAAATAAATAGCTAAAGATAAGATTTTGAATAAGATTTTGGCCTAATTACAACAGGAAGATAACTTAAACAAGCAAAATCTGTTTAACTTCTATGTTAGCATGTAGCATTGTTTTAAGAAAAATTTTAACCTTTCCTTCAAAAAAGATGAACAATTACATTTTATAATGGCCTCTGCATTATGGAGTAAATTTTCAAATTTGAAATTAAACCAAATATCAACTGTATAGACCAACTGTCTCCAGACATTGATCTTTAAGACTGGCTCAGGTAAAGCACATTGAAATATGATTTGGTTGTTTGGCTGTGTGATGACTCTTAAATGGTTTCCATGACAGTTTAGTTTAGAGAACCATGTTGTTTGGGAGAGTTTACCTACAACTTTAGCCCTTAAACTATCCTGTCTTCTAGTAGTAAGACATGGAATAGAATTTATTTTCAGCATAACAAACACATGCTGAATACACCTGTGAGATATCCAAGTTTTTGTTTTGTCCTGCTTCATAAAAAGCGATAAACCATATCTTATTTTCTTATAGTTGTATATATAACCAAAAAGCAATCAAGGGAAGGGTTGGGTAATGTCCAGTCTTGGTGTGAGCTTGGAATTCTTCCCTCTTGAGAAAAAAACAACAACAAAAAAAAAAACAACAACTCAGCAGCAGTTGGGGTTTCTGCTGACTTTTACTGAGAGCTTCACCATAATGATATTTTTATTCTGGGAGACATGGCCTAAATGATTTCATGTGCTAATGCATTGGGCTTGGCCATCCCCACGGCAACGGCAGTGGTCTCATTAGGGTTTCTAGTCATGAAAGTAGTGAAAAAGGAAAAGCACTGAATGGGGTTGTTAAATATATCATCAAAGAGGTGTGTCTCTGCTCTCTCGTTATAAGTTAAGATAACGCAAAAAGCTCCTCCACCAGGAAGGTGGGGGGGAGTCAGTTAGTGTTTCCTTGTGTTTTTGATTTTGTATTTAATTACTGAGTCTTAATGAATTTTCCATATCTAAGATGGAAATTTAATTTTGTCGCAATTAATAACACCAGTTGCATGGCTTGGATGCATTCCACGAAATGTGCAAAACATTGGGCACATTTTATTCCCTCTGAATTGCTGGGTGCAAAGTCATTTGCCTTTGAGTTTTAAAAATCTATATTGGTTTGACCATTGCACTTTGTTTACAATTTCCCTTTTGTGATCAGTGTGGATTTAATTAGGAAAATGTATGATGGGTAATGGCCTTTACCGGTATTCACCTTATTGTTGTAATTAATGAATACGTTTATTTGTCACAGCTGCTGTAAATTCACACATTATGTGTTGGTTTTAACTTTATTTTTTGTATTTATTCTATTTCTGTGAATGTATAAACAACTTCTTCCTTTCCACAGAGAAGACAGAAAATAATTTAATATTAATCTTACACCTGCTGTTGGATGTAATTGCAGCAGGGCAATAGCAACAGAAATTCTACACTAATGTGACAGACATTACATACATACATTAAGCATCCACTAGAGGGCAATGTGTTCAATGTATTCAATCAGATTTCATAAGTTTCATAAGGGTGACAAACCCCCACAAAGAAAAATGACAAAGGGTCCGTTATTACACTGTAGGCAGATTAGAAGGATGAAAAAACCAAAATTCAATCATTACCATGATATAAGGTTTTTAGTTTTTAGTTTTTCAACTTGGAGGTGTGGGACACATCTTTGCACCTTGTTATTGAACATTATTCCTTCAGCACTTTTCTTACGTTATTTTAACCATACAGAGTTCACCTCACGGTGTCATAAGGCGAATTACATCAGGCAATGGTTAAGCTTGCAGGGACACATAAAATGTGAAAAAAGTCACTGAACAAGGGAAAAGGCAGATTTCCACAGTCCAGGGTATATAGCAAATGGTAGATGTAGAGAAATAATAATTGTGGAAATCTGTTAATTAACACATTTTATTTTCTTTCGCTCTCTTTGTTTTTTTGTTTCCATCAAAGAGAAAACCACCTGCCTCCTTTTCCACTACATGCCCCTGTTTTTCTCTCTCCCTCTCACTGTCTTACTCACTCTGTCCCCTTCATTCCTCTTGCTGCTATCTGTTCCTCCCTCCTGTGGGATCATGGGAATTGTGCAAGTGGCGTGGCATTCCACGCTCTGCCGGCGTCGCTCCAGGAGGAGGCGTGCAATAATGACCTGCTCCTCAGCCTACTCGCCATCATCGCCCTCACAATTAATTCCCGCGTCGCATTCCTCTGTGGTGATGGTGGTTGGGGGGAGGTGTAAGAGTGTGGGCTCCCTCATTAGAGCTCCTTGTAATGAGTCTGGCAGCAGTACCCATCCTGCCACTTGTGCCCTTCACTGCTGCTACCATGTTTGGTTTATGGATGCCTCCCTGAATGCTTTCCTGCTTTGCAAAATGACTGACACCGACTGTAAAAGAGCACCTGGTCTGTGTTTTTTTCCACCGGCGGTCTCAGAAACACATGAATACATCTTTCACATATGTGACACGAGAGGGAACATCTCAGCAGGTTATTTCAGGTCCTTCTGCTTAGCAAAGCAGCCTTTTCCCTACAAACACAATTTTTGGAAATGCCCAATGTACTGTCACATTATAATGCTTTCAGAAAAAGGTGATGACATTTCAAACAGCTTGTGACACCAAAGTCAGGCTAAGCGCTGCACTTTAAACCCGATTAGAGCTGAATCTGACCTGAATTTCAACTCTGAGCTGGACCAAGAATATACAGTATCATTTTACTGTGGTCTGCCTCGCACAGTTGGTCAACCAGTTATTTTCAGCCTTATAAGTGTTGAAGAATGGCAACATAAGGCATAAAGACAAGCTATTGTGACATCATGTTGTGAAATATGATATGATATGCTGCATATTGATATGATGATTATGTTCCTGCCTACACCCACCCCCATGCCTCTCTCTCTTTCTCTCGCTCTCTCTGCCACTCTCAACAACCCAACCGGTCGAGGCAGATGGCCGCCCCCCCTGAGCCTGGTTCTGCCCGAGGTTTCTGCCTCTTAAAGGAAGTTTTCCCTTGCCACTGTCGCCAAGTGCTTGCTCATCGGGCGATCTGTTGGGTCTCTTTAAATAATTTTATAAAGAGTTTGGTCTAGACCTGCTCTATAAGTGCCTTGATGTAACTTTGTTATGATTTGGCGCTATACAAATCAATCTGATTTGATTTGATATGCAAGCTACTTTTTGCAAGTGCTTTTTACAATAAAATCACCAGTGAAATGTTGAATTGCAGCAGCAGCAACTCTTGAGTTCTGAACAGTGATGAACACAAAAACTTAAAGAAGCTATAACTCACATTAGTATAACAAAGAGTAATATGAAAATGTGAAAAAAGCACGAGTTGTAGTTCTCACTGAATTTCATTGGATCTATGTAGCTTTATAACATGTTCAGGTTACTGCAAGAATCTGCTCCACTGTCACTGCTTTTTAGGCATTATTTTCTGCCATAGGGGTTGGCCACAGAGCTACAAAAGAGCAAATATTGGACTTCCATTCATCAGGAGCACAGCTCTAAATGAAATGTGGTGCAATTTGTACCAGAGCTTGCCCATGTCACAAAAGCATTTTTGCACGCATACAGTTAGCTTTTTGTTTCACTGCAGTCCAAAGCCAGCCGATCGATCAGTACCCAAACTTGCTTTAACTACCAAACAAACAGCATGAATTGCACCAAATATACTCAAAAGAAAGCAGCACACTGCTACTTTCAGGGGGAAAACTTAAAGATATTCGAGAGAATTCAGACAGTTTAATCAGTTTGTTCACATTTTGAATGTATTCAACAGAAGACCTGACATATGTCATCACAATGCCAAGCATTTAAGTTCAAAAACTCAAGAGGCAGCTTATTTAGTACTCTAGATTAACTGAATAACTTTGGCAAGGCCTGTCCTTAATGATGCTACACATTGCATCACTTGAAGCATACTTGCAGAACTACCTTACCTGGCAGGAAACATTTAACAAGTACTTTCTGTCACAAGAAGGCTCATAGACTGGCAGCTGTTTATACAAACATCAAACTAACACAATCAAGGAAACTGACTTCTCCATACTGTGTCACAAATACTTTGGGCAACTCAGATCTCATTCACTGTCATAATTGCTCGAGACTGTTTGGCTCTATTGCATAGATTTTTTTATTTTGATTTTTTTTATTGCTATTGTGCAGGAGGCAAAGTCATCCATCAGCCAATGTGGAATTTATCCAAGCCAAGGCTGTGACTCAGAGGTTGAGTCAACATATAGATAAATATAAGTGACTATAATAAGAATTTTGGTTGACAGTTCTGTGGGGAAAAAAATAGAGGAAGTTGAATTAATTTCACCTAATATTGATAAAATCATCACCGGGATAAGTGGGTTTGTCAAGCGTCATTGTTTATGGGTCACGTCTCTGTGGTTGTTCTACTACATCTACAGGTTGTTCTCCATCCTAAACAATATGTTGTTACTAACTTCTTAATATATAAATATAAACTGTAACTATAAAAACATATTTTTGGGGTAAATTATTTCTGATTTTGTCCCTGAATAATTTCCATTACAGATTTATGAATTGTCCCATAAAAAAAAGGATTTTAAACTATAATATAACTATAATCAACTATTTTATAGATAAGATATAATGCAGTAATGGTGTGCTGAATATAGAATGATGTCACAGCCTCACTGTGTGGGTTGTCATGTCAGTGTTTGTTTTTCAGTATTGGTCACCAGTCTGAGAAAGTGGGATGTTGAGTTTGAGTTGCTAATGTTAAACCACTGGCTTTCCCCACATTTAAATACGCAAACACTGCCCGCATCAAGTGAAAGCAATGGCAATGAGGTGGCAGCAACCTTCCACAGTTAACTGTGACTGAAGAAAACACTTTATGAGCTTAAGGGGTGAAATCAGAGCACAGGCTGAGCGGTCACGGGGCCAACTAGCTCAAATCTCGGTTGGTTGCTGGACATTTATGCAACTGCTGATAAAATTTTCCCCATCACAGTGTAGTCAAATCATCTTCCCTGTCAAAACATCCAAAAAAATGGTAAAAGTTTTTGCCAGCTCCATCTGATTCCTAAAACCATTTTTCACCATCTGACAAATGGATGATGAAAATATCCATTTTCACTCTGGATAAAGTTCTAGACAATATCAGCCTGTCTTTCATAAAATGGGTAACTCTATGAATTGCCAAAGGGCTTGACCTAAAACCGATCATCTTGTCCTTCATTGGTAACTACAACAACATTAACATTTCTTTGATATGCCAGTTGGGAATGTAATCCATTCCGAATTCTAGTTTTTACAGAATGTATTCTCTGATCTTATTTTATCTATGTGCAAACATAATATTAAGATAACGGGGGTTTGCATAGGTTGCACAATTGAATGTTATCTGATTCAGGGTCCTATGCAAGGCAAGCATGGTGCAAAAAGTGGGTATGCACTATACACGGTGCATAGAGATGGTAAACAATAATAATAATAATAACAATAAAATAGACATTTTCTTAATGTTTCTTCTGTTGTGCGTTTCTAAATAGTTTCTGCATTTGCCTAAGGTTATATAACATTTTAGAGGACTAACATGCTAGAGAAGGACACACTAGCTCATAAGATTCCATCATAGAATTTTGACGTAAAAGAGGAGCAGGGGCTTTGTGAGCGCTGCGTGAGCAGGCGCTGTAGAGAGTTGACATCCATGGGAAAATATAGATAAAGCAAAAAAGCTAAAAATAGAAAAAGATAGTGGTAGAAAAGAGATGGCATGTGTGGGTATGCGACAACAGTGAAATGAGTGGATAGAGAAAGGCAAAAGGTAGGATGATTTAAAGTGTGACGTCTGTGCTTGGAGACTTGCAAATATTGATGTTAACACTGGCTTGCTGCTGCTAACACTGGACATGTAGTGCTAGCAGTAGCTAGCAGTGGGTTTATGGCTAGCTTAGAATATGCAAAGCCAAGGTTACTGAGCGGTAAACTGGAAAATATGAGTTATAATGTACAGTAAATAACAAGAATCTGGAAACTATAACTAATGCAATGAATCTGGCTTACCATGAAATCATGCATTGATTTGCTCCCGTTTACTTGGAGACTTGTAAATATTCTTGTCAACAGACTAGCTAGTGTTTGCTAACATGGGGAATATAGCAGCAAATGGGGTTTATGCCTAGCTTAATGCAAAACCAATGTTGCTGCGCTGACATCTGGAAAATATGAGGTAGCATATACATTTGTAGCTGTTTAAGATTTAAATTAGGCCTACACTATAAACCTAAAAAAACTAACTTAGCTTGTGGCAGATTTTTTTTTTTTTTTTTTTTTTTTTTTTTTTTAGCAATCTTCAGCCTGAACACAGAGAGGATTACTAGACATTACTGCTATATTTTATGTTTAACCAAAACCAAACGCAGACCCAAACTCAAGTATAGATCCTGTTGTGCGAATGTATCAGACTGGTTAGCACAGTTAGCTTCTTTTATTGGTTAATGCTGTCCATCAGCTTGCAACTAGCAGTGAGTTGACACACAGGGTTGCCAATTGGTGCTCTTTATATTGACAGCGTTTCAGGTTTTTTATGAGAGTGGGTCCTTTGCTCATATGGCATGTGATAGATACAACCACACAGTCATGTTAGAAAAGAAAAACAAAAAGAAAACACAATGTCCAGAAAATGAATAGTGAATAGCTAAAGGTTCTTCTATTCCTTAGGCAAAAAAAAAAAAAAAAATCTATTTATTAGAAAATTACTTGAATATTCTATGCTGGGTATGTGTAACATATGTACCATACGTTGTTTTCTTTGTAGAAAGGAGCCATCAAATTCAGCATTTACCAAGAGAATACCACTGTATACCACTGAAGTACAGCTAGCTAACATCTATATGAATATCATCTGGGTAAAGGAAGATGAAGCTGATTGACCTTTGACAAGTTCTTTAGCAACATATGCACAATATTTGTCGAATCAGTCTGTCTCATGCATCTAACGTGCATATCAAGATCTGATCAATTTAAGCAATGTAATCAGAGTTGAGATAATGAGAATACTTATTAATGCAAACCCTGTGACCACATACCATTAGCACATAAAGCTACAGACCACATGCTAATAATAAGCATTAATGGGGTCTTTATGTGAGTTAATCCAGATTTGAAGCTAAATCACCCAGGAAATTTATTGCAGTCCAGCACCAGCAGTATCAAAAAATTGTTCCTGCAGCTGCTGACAACAGGACAGCAGCGATTCAACTGTGTCACGTCCAGATGAAAACTCTTTCTCCAGAAAATCTGACAAGTCTCGGTGCAAGCACAATGTGGTGTGCAACGCTTAAAACTGAGTCACATTGTGAATTTGACTTATGGACTTAACAGGGTGCTGCCAAGATGTTTGTGTTTGCTGAGTCTGTTTGCTCATGCACATTGACAGATGAGTGAGGCTACTCTGTTTGCACATATTAGCACAAAAACAAAAGCGTCCCCAAGCCTGCTTCATGAAGAGAGACACTTACAGTGTTATCACTTGACAGTGTTTGATAGATTTATGTGTTTTTAAATGGTTTGTTTAAAGAAGTTGTTAAAAATTGGTGTTAAAGTCCAGACACTGTATGAGGGCTTTTGTGGTGAATTCAAATAACATTTAAAAAGCTTACATGTGAAATTATTTTATAATTCCACAAAGTAAAGGATTAAGAATTTTGGCCAGACTCAGGGATAGCAAACCAAAAACAAGGCAGAAACAGGCTTTCTGATGTATTTAGTGAGTAAGTAATTTAATCAGTAATTTATAGAGAGAGATTTGTATTACGAGAAACATTCAGTACTGTTTTACATTAACAAAGAATCCAACAAAGAACGCGCTTGCATAGACAACCAAGACGGCCTTGGCAGCACAGTCGAGTTTATTATTTTTGATTAGTTTAATAGCGGCTGACACAGAGGAAGGATCGCCATCGTCTTCGTGTTTATAGTGATCGTGGGCTGCAGATTTCAGCTGTTAATTCAAGCTAATGACCTTTTTCACCTCCACCATTACTGTTCTTGTATCCCAGATCATAAATAACTGTTTTGATTATGATATGTGGAAACATGTGACATTACGCTAACAAAGACAAAACATATGTGAAATTACTCTGAAATGGGGATGTGGCATATGAAAAAATACAAAAAAAGAATGTGTTCTTACAGCACAGATTGGATATTTGACAACATAAATCGTACTCCTTTTTTCTTTTTAATAAAATAACAAATATTTGACTATGCTAATTATGGAGTCACTTAAGTCAGCTAAGAAGGCAAGTGGACTAAAGTTTCTGCTTCCAGTGGTGGAAAGTAAATAAGTACACTTATTCAAAACCTTTGCTCAAGTGTAAATATTCACTCAGTCCTGCATAATGGGCACTTTTTCTTTTAATGCTCAAAAATAGCTTGTACTTTTCTTCTGAAAGTAAAATTTTGCATGCAGATCATTGAATTGTAATGGGGTATTCTACAATGCGGAAGGCAGCAGATCACTAAACTGCAACATTCACTCTATATGTTTGTTATCATAATACTCTACAGTGTATTGCTTATGTGTAGCATGTGGCTTAATGTGGCATTCATCTGTAAAGGATTAATTCAAAATTTTCTGGTGCACAATATGCAAAAATAAAACACACACAGAGAAGATGAGATAAATTATGTTGTTCCATTGTTGTTCCTTTAAAAGGAGGTACATCTACATGGGCTTTCATTACATTACTTCTTACTTGCATGTTGGTTGAGGTTTTGGAAGTGATTGTGTGTAGTTGCCGTCATCTGTACCAGCCTGTGTGCCAGGAGTCAGCTTTCTTTGAGCAAAGCTGCTAACTGGATAATTAAGGGTGCTCTATACACTCCAATTAGCAGATGATAACGAAGGGAGGAGGCATTTCTCGGCTGCATCCATGGAAAGCCGTGTAAAAACCCAGGGATACACATCAGATCATAGCAAGAGGCTAATGTGCACAGACTGAGGGCACCATACATTATAGCCTGCAGGAGGAAATGAGGAAGGTTTCTAAATAAATACCGCCAAGGTTGCTGCTGCACTGTGGCGCATCACAGCCAAACCCATAATCTCATACTGTTTATTTTCCCAATTTTTTTTCTCCCCTTCTCTCGCTCTCTATATATTTCTTTCTCTCAGTCTCTCTTCACTCTATCTGTCTTTGCCTTTCTTTCCTCTAAAGGCCTCAGAGGAATGTTGTTTACCATAACAGTCTGTGTGAGTCCATCAGAGACATCTCCAGGACACTCAGTAAGACTCCTCCCTTTTTTCTGGTCAGACTTTTACTTTCATAATTCCACTGAGAAAGAACTGTGACTCTACTGTGGTTTGCTCTGCATGCATTCAAAAACCTTTACCTTTTGCTTGTGCTTCAGGGGCACCGAAACAAGGAAAGTACAGCGTATGCTTGAAAAAGCAGGAGGGGATATGAGAAACAACAGCTACGGACCACAATTTTACCTTGCACACTGACACCTAATATTTTTATTATTTTATTTGTATTAGGTTGAATTAGTTTAAATGTGGCTTAGGTGATTTTTATCATTTCACAAAAAGGGAAACCTGGGTTGGATGAGTCCAGGTTTGTTTTATCTTTGCTGCCTTTCACCGAACACATTTGAGCACAGAGGCCAGATCAAATTGAGACAGATGAATCAATGGATTCACACCATCACTGCTCAAACAGCCATGTCTTATGACGTGATTCTATTTCCATCGACTGAAACGTGGGCTACATTTAAATCCGGAGCTGTGGTCATTAATTATTCCTCCAAGTTCAGTTGAAGGCTTAGAGAAACATATTGGTGGTGGGGGGGTGGGCGGTTTGTTAGACGCTCAGGGTGTAACGCCGACAGTAACAAAGACCTGCCATGTGGGTTCATGCCTCCCACTGCTAGACCTTCATACTGCCGTGGCTGTGCAGACAGAGGTTAGGACCACCTAGGCAGATTTCCCCTGGGGGCTATTATCGCCTGAAAGATAAAATGATTTTCAGACAGAACAGTTCCCTCACAGAGATGTACACGGTCTCACACTGAGGATACTGAGGAAAGTCATGCATTAAGGATGGTTCCTTTCAAAAAAAAAAAAAAACAAACAAACTAAAAATGAACGATCACTTGAATTTGATTTCAAAGAACAAAATCTCTAATTCACCACTATTTTCAGCAATCGTATTCATAAATTTCCTTTCTTCAAATAAGTGCCAAATGGACTTTTGTGGTGTCAAAGGGACAGTACCAAAACGATCAAAATAAGACAGATGCAAAGTGGATGCAAGTGGATGAAAGGAAGATGACAGACCTTCTAAAATAAGAGTCACTAGGCAGGAGAGGAGCAAGAGGAAGTGTAACAACTGATGATTAGGGTTAGAGGTGGGCAATAGACCCCAGTAGAGAGAAGGAACATGCATTTAATCCACAGCCAAATGTTCACCAACCAAATCATGTGCTTATGAATACCACTAACCTGATTACCTGATGTGATCTATTGGCAGAATAAGAAAAGGAAGTTTTGGAGATTGTGGTTTCAGATCTGCTCTTTAGTGGGCGTGAGCAAGTTTCTTGGCCAATCAAATCAAAGCACATAATACATTTTGGATGAATATCTTGAATGAATAAAACAAAAATGGATTAATTTCAAGAAATAAATTGTTAATAAAGTTAATATTACTGCAAAAAAAGTCAAAAACCAAAAAACATTGTTGTTCACACACTTTGTAACATTTAATGCAAAAGTCTTTGCTTCTTTTCTGTCCTATCCATTGCCAGCTCTCAATAAATTCATCAAAGTGTAGCCTTTAGCAGCCTGTAGGCCTGTGTCACACAGCTCACCTAGAAGAGGTGTTAATGTGTCAGTTGTCAGTTTGTTTACTCACACCTAAGCTTGACTTAAAGCAAAGGGGATGCAGGGGCTGCTTGTTTCTCTGTGACACATTTTAAGTGATATATGAAATTAAATGGTTAATAGATTTACTGATTACACAACTAACAGAAAAACACCCAGCAATAATCTGGATAAAAGACTAAATCAGTTTCAGGTCTCAATTAGTCATCCAAATAAGAATATCAATGATTTTTATTTGTCTGCTTCAAAGCACAATGAAGATTATTGAGTTTTTGTTTGTTTGTTTTTTTCCTCTCTTTTTTTGAACACTTGAACTTGGGCTCTTGGAACTTGGTACATATATTCTCACAGTAACACCTCCATGAGTCCAAAGATGGTGTGAGTTTCTACTGAGAAGAAGAAAGAAGTTTGCTTACTGTTGGTTTAAAATTTTAACTTGTGGCATTATTAAAACTGAAAACAATTGAATAAATCTTTACAGGCGCTGTGTGAAATTAGTTAAGTATAAGAGCATCTTTGTGATTAGTCAGACCATTTGGCCTACAGACATCTGTAATAAATCCATTTGGTTTAATAAAATTTTGAATTGCAGATTAAATGAGTTCTTGACAATCATAACTGCTACCTCAACAGATTACTAATATTTACAACCACATTATCACCAAATACAAAGGATTTGGTCAAGTCACTGGGATTTTTAACGGCCAGGTGATTCCAAATTTGTTATCAGCATTTTCTCTATCAATACCTACTAGATAATTCCATTACAGTTACATTATTACTTGTTATAAATCCTGTTTTCTCAACAAATGATGCCATAAAGGATAAAACGGTAAAACGATAAAAAAGGATGAAAGTGTCTGTGCTTCTAATGAGTTGAATTACCCATCATACTACTACTAGATTTTTTTATACATTCTTGGGTGTTTTTACCATCTAAGCCACTTTTTTCCAGTAAAGATTTGTCAAGTAAAAATGTCATATGAAGACACTAAAACCTGTTCTGTTTGTTTGTTTGTTTGTTTTTGGAGTCACACAGTTGCTGTTCCAGGGCTGAACTTTGTCCCAAAGACCCTGAAGCTGAAAGATGTTGATGTTGGCAAAAAATAAAAAATCCACAGATTGGAACCACAACTTTACTTTAGTTTCAAAACTGGTAAGCAGCAACATAAATGAACTCACACGGGCTGCTTGAATAAATGTGCCACGTGTGCCTGTGCTGTCAGCCTGTGGGAGCTGCATGCTGCAGGCATGGGTGGCCAGCAGGTGGGATTTATAATTGTGATGAATCTCGGGGGTCTTAGTAATTATGGCTGTCTCTGGACTGGGAGAGAGAGAGAGGAAACAACCCGACAGAGGTATTTTATCTAAATCACAGCTCAGCTCCATTCAAATTAATTTGACAAGTTTCCCCAATCCTTATTAAAAGATGCCAACCCCCTCCCCTCTCTAAATACATCGTCATAAGAGAAATATATTTTTAAATTAAACATTTATTTAGAAAAAAGGAAGCGAGACAGAGAGGGGAAAAGAGGGTGCGAGATGCAGATCCCGTAGATATTTTCCTCCCTGTAGGGCACCCTGAGCGATCCATCCCTCCCACCTCCCGAGTGTTTCTATAGTAATTTCCAGCCAATGATCAGTAGGTGTCCACATTGCTGCTTCCTCACCTCAGCACCAATCAGCCACACACAGCGACAGGAGACACGGACAGAGCAGATAGCAGGCAGACGCACACAATACAGCCCCCGGATCAAGAGGAGAGGAAACACCTCATCCCCTCCGCGATTTCAACACTTCCCTCTGCCCTTTTTTAACCCTCTTGTATATACGAAACCTTTTGGTTTATTTATGCACTTTCCAACCTTTTTTTCTAACGTGACAAGAAAGTCGATTTAAAAAAATGATCCTTTTGTTTTGAGCGCCTTGAACACGCATCCCACACATACACACACTTACAAACGCGCGCGCGCAGACACACGCACGCACGCACGCACGCACACACACACACACACACACACACACACACACTCGCACGTATGCACGCACACACGCACACACACGCACTCGCCCCTGCTCTCCGGCAGTCTGTGTCTGTGCGTCTTCTCCGCGTCTTTGCATTATCCCCCCCCACCACGCACTCGCGCCGCCCGGCAGTGATGTGCCGTCACACGGCGGAGGGCTGGTAGCATCTTGGGAGCTCTTCTCAACAGGAACCTGGTAGGTGATGCTCTCTCACTCTTTTCCTCTCTTTCCCCTCTGTGTGTGTGTGTGTGTGTGTGTGTGTGTGTGTGTGTGTGTGTGCTGGTCCGTCCATGTTTGCAGTCCAGTTGCATGCGTTGTTGTACCCCCACCTTCCTTCCTTCCTATTTTTTTCAGTCCCGATCTGTGTCAGTGCGGCTGCTGAGTGATCCCGCAGATGTCAGATTCATTTTTATGGGCTTTTATGTGCACTATCGCACCGAGCTGCCCACTCCGGATTATCTATGCATGACCTCTGATCCGGCTGTCCGCCGCGGACCGGGCTCCGTCTAATTAACGGCATCTTGGCGCAGCGGCGGCACAAAGGTTCGTCATCGGTCGGACGAAGCTTTTTCCCCACTTTTCCTTCTTCAGTCTCCTTCCTCGCACTCTCCACCCCCAACCCCCCTCTCTCCTTGTCTCTGCCGTACCCTCTCTCCCCCCTCTTCCTCGTGTCTCTCCTCAGCTCCGAAGTATTGAACATTTCTGTCTCTCTAAACTTTGTTTACAGGCTGAAAATCAATGTCCGTGACTTGATTGCCTTGCCTTTGCAGTATTTCGCTCCAGGGGTGAATTGATTAAGTAATAATGACCCTGAGGAGGGTTGATCATTAAGCCAAGGAGGTTTTGTTTACCGGTGATTGCGGGTTGTCCTGGATTCCACATCGACACCGAACCTCCAGATCTGGAATGGATTGTTAATAGTAGACTTCACATTTGTCCCATGGAAAGGAAAGAAACAACAAAACACACACACACACAATAGTTAAGCTGTTTAGATGCATGTCAGAAAAAAAGTAAGACTTCAGGACTTTCTAAAAAAAAAAAAAAAAAAAAAAAAGCCTGGATAATTTTGGCACTTTTAGGTTAACAAAAATTTTGTTAAGGATATTTACCTGCGAGTACATGTTCTCATAAGAATGATGCACCCACCCAGTAAGATCTCCACAGTTCCATGTGCATATTTCTAATTTATTTTTTATTTTTTTAGACAGCTGCTCAGTAGCACCATGGAAGTGATTTGAAATGCTTTAGTGTTTCCAGCAATGGATCAGCTTTGGCAATTAAGAGAGAAAGCCCAGAAAAAGGTAATGGAAGTAGGGGGAGATGCGGCTAATGGGCTTTTATCTGTGGAAACCAAATCCAGGCAGACTGGTGGAGCAAGGGAAAAGGCAGAGAGAGAGGGAGAGAGGAAATGAGCACCCCCCAACACAACCACCACACACGTACCTATAGACACACACACACACCTCCTGAGGCAGCTGACATTGTAGTCAGTCTGGTCCATGATCTGGATGTAAATTCAGCAGTGTTTTGCTCATGCCGTCATTGAGTTAATGTATTGGAGGTGGTCATGAATGAATGCCAGGTGCACTTTACAGGCAGGCCACTGTCGTGTTTATGTGGATGTGCTGCCTCTGCTATTTGGATAAGATGAAAAGAAAAAAAAAAAATCAAAAATATTTAACCATGTTCCTCCTGGCGCCCAAAGAAGATTATTTTTAAGAGCTATATTGCAGGCCGAAGGTAAAAGTCTTTGTGTTCGTAGCTGCTGCCAGTATAATCTGAATTCTGGTGAGATTCTCAATCTTTTCCAAAAAAGTGATAGTTTTGACTGAACAGTATTTTTCTTTTCACTGTTTGATGAAAATTTTCTTTGTATATTCAAATGTTTTTATTCATTCTGAAAAAAGCTGATTGGACTTGCTTCAAAAATGTGTAAGACTAACTTGACAAGACATCTAAAAAATGCTGAAAGTGTGATGCTTTTTTTGTTGTTCTTTTTTTAAGCATGCTAATTCTTTCTTTCATTATAATAATGGTATGTTGGTCTGTCACAGCCATCACGTTGTTGTCACCAGATGAAGATCAATTCTGACTATTTGTGATGGTTCCACAATAAAAACGTGAGAGCGTAAACAATGTGCCAGAAGATTCTTCAAATGTTCAGCTCTTATCTTCAGAGAAAAGTTACAGCAGTGAAATGAAATCTGATTAGAAAGACCAACTGCCTCTATTGTGTGTAACTGTTGTTTCTTTTTTTTTTTTTTTGTTCGTTTGTTTTGTTTTTTTTTTTTTTTTTTTTTTTTTTTTGTAGCACTGGAGAAGACAAACCAGGATGGTAACACACTGCTCGTAACTATCTTCAGCTCAACAAAAGCTACCATAACTTCGCTCTCTTCCCCTGAACATTGACAACCAGTCGTCAGCCATGTCTAACATAAACAATGCGCTTTGCATTGAAAATGGACAGAACGCAGATGTGTCTCTCTTACAAAAGGATAATCTTCAGGATGGTGGATTAAGCCAGCTTTTGGATTATAATGCAGAAATGGAAAGGTACAGGTCTTTTGCAAACTTTTATAAAACCAATGGGGCATTTCCACAGACTGCTAAGATTGCCCGCATCACAACACCCATTTTTCCCAGTGCTAGAATTGGCATGTCCCCTTGGAACTGTGATAACGCCATGCTCTGGGGAAGGAAATCAGCGGCAATAAACCCTAATAGGACCAGCATGCATAGAAATGACTCCCAGAGGCCGGGGAAGCCTGGCGTGCCGCCAGAGACGCTGCAAATGGCAAATAATAATTTCCTCTCTACCTTATCCCCTGAACACTGCAGACCTTTAGCAGGAGAATGCATGAACAAGCTGAAATGCGGCGCTGCTGAAGCAGAGATAATGAATCTCCCAGAACGCGTTGGAACTTTTTCCGCTATTCCGGCTTTAGGGGGCATCTCATTACCTCCCGGGGTCATCGTCATGACAGCCCTTCACTCCCCCGCAGCCTCAGCAGCCGTTACAGACAGTGCGTTTCAAATTGCCAATCTGGCAGACTGCCCACAGAATAATTCCTCGGCATCCAGTGGAAACCCAGCAAAGAAGAAAAGGAAAAGGTGTGGGGTCTGTGCACCCTGCAGGCGGCTAATCAACTGTGGTGTCTGCAGCAGTTGTCGGAACCGCAAAACGGGCCACCAGATCTGCAAATTTAGGAAATGTGAGGAGCTGAAGAAGAAGCCAGGCTCATCGCTGGAGGTGAGAACCCGGGCTCTGCTTCCCCTTCTTTTGTTATTATCCCCTTTGCACTCCAAAGCATTAACCTTTTCATCCAGTCACGTTCTAAGCCCTTGAAAATTGTTTCCATGCCCACCCATGCCTGAACATCCCCCCGGCTTCTCAAATCTGCCTACCCGCCTAGCCTAATTGGCAGTAATTAGGGGTGTTTGTGCGGAGCGCAAGCTGAGCTTGGCTCAGACACCCCTAATTGCTGCCAGTCAGAATGGGGCTGGAACGCATCCGAACAACCCCAAGCTTGGCTCAGCTCCAAGCAGGGCTGGGAAATGGTTTTCAGCAGAGAGCCATCCCTCTCTGCACCCGGTCATTTTAACCAATTATGGAAACCATCTCTGGATGGGGCGAATCAATATCCCACAAAGCCTCAGCCTACGACCACCAAGAGATGGTGAGAGTGATGGCAAGGCTGCCGATGGCATTTCTCAAAATATCCCGAAGTTTTGTGTGGGAAGGGCAGAAAAGCATCCAGACTGATCCTCTCCCACCGATGCTTTATGAATTGATTGGGCATATACAGTGGGGGCTGAGAAGAAATCATTCTATATGATATTTGTGTCATTATGGCCGAATACAAATCGATCTAGGCCATGAGCCATATCAAGAAGGGTGCAGAGGCAGGGAAAAAATCTGCATCACCTACCAAAGAGAAAAACATATCACCCACAGGCCTGATTGGCGAGTAGTAAGATGTTTCATTTAGACACAATCAGAGGCCAGTGTTCTTCTTAAAAGTTTCTTTTTGAAGGATTCACTATATATTAGCATTTGGTTTTCCAGGGCAAAGGCAGAATATGAATGTTAAGTTACAGTCCCCTTAGTGCAGGAGTTTAAACTCTCTTGCTGACTTAACTTCAGCCTGTATGTGTGAGCCACCAATCAATGCAACCTGAGAGCCAGATGAGATGTTCATTAATTAGGTGATTACACGGAGAGGAAAAAGAGGTTAATTGTAAAATATTAGCTAATCTGCTTATGGAAAAACACCATGTATTGATCTCTTTACTCAATTAGAAATTCTGGCTGAACTCTTGTTTAGCTCAATGATAGATTTTTTTTTTATAGTGCTGATGATAATTCTGTAAGTTTATTATTGGTCTGTATTTCTTAAGTTTTATGAAATCCTTTGAAACCCTTGACTGTCACTGCAGTGAACTTGGACTTGGCCACAATACTAATTTTTAAGTTTTCTCCAGACCATGTTTTCGTGGCAAGCTTAACATATTACCATCTGTTTAAATAATTGATATCATTTATGTCTCATGTGCTCACCAATGCAGTACTTCATGGAGTTCGGCTGCTAACTCAGTAATAATTGGACAGCATAAAACCCATGACTGATATCCCTGATTACCAAACATCAAAGGCTTTACCATTTTGCAACCAAATTAGTTATTCGCAGACAAAAAATCATTTCTAAACTTTTTGAACTCCACACCATGGGTCAGTCTATCTAAACATAAGCTGCAAAGATAACCACTTTCTGAGTTTGAGATAGATTCTGAACTTTAGATTTCAAAGTTTGAATGTAAGATACATTTTTCAAAAAGCAGAGTTCAAAAATGACAGCAAATCATCATATCTGTGATATGATGATGATAAAAGTTCTTAAACAAGTGAAGAAATTCTGCCAAGTTTGAAGAAATTTCCTGAGATGAGTATCTGCATCTCAAGCAAAGAAAGAACATGGCCCAACTCCAGGATGAAAAGATTTTGGATGCTACCTTGTGTAAAACAATGTGTGTTTTTCACTTGCTTTATGAAAACTTGCACAGTAGGACTGAAGTTATGTACAAAGTTGACTTGGTACAAAGAAGGTTTTCAAAAAATTAAGATAGTGGGTCTTGAATATTTCTATTTGGAGCGGTCAACAGACCGCCATTGTGCTATGGTTTGAAATTTCATTTAGTATCTCTCACTGTCTCTAAAACTGAGTCCTGGAACAAGCAGATAAGGAATATACATGCAACTTATAGAGTGTGGAAAAGTGGTGCTTCTAAAGGGAAAAATTATGGGGACAGCTGGGTTGAAACAAAATGGTCTGAATGAGGCAGTTGCTGTTGGGTTGTCGGTATGGGTTGGACACTCCCAAAGTGTTAATCGCAGGTTCACTTGATGTTGATTCCATATATCATGCGCTAACAGGTGTCCCGGAAGTTGGCTTCACATTCTCAATGCATGGGTAATCTCACTTTTGGAAAACATCCATTTGCAAAGACAGTGAGAATTACCAAGGGTGTGAAGACCCCGCAAACAAATCCACACTTGCATTTAAAAACTCCCTCACGAGTTCAGTTATTCATATTGTGGACCTCTCCAGCAGTAATTGTTATTTTTGACTTTGCATCTGTAATTATAAGTGCACCTTCTGCTACGGAAATGGATCTGGTTTTAAAGGGACCTCAGAAGTGGGAGGCTGTGTGCACAGTCAAACTTTTGTACATACATGAACAAGGAGTGTGTTTTTGTCAGCAGAGTTACTGGTCAGTCACACGTCTGATAAATCAGGAGCAGAATTCAGTCTTAAAGCAGAATTTACTTTCTTTTACACACACAAACAGACAGACACACTCACATCCATATCCTTCCTATATAATGGAAATAAGAAAAAAAAAGGAAAAGGAAAGCAAACAAACACTCACGCACACAAATATACCACACAACGTGAGCCGAGTGTACCTTTTACCTTGGAAGAGACGATAAGCCACTGGCAGCCAGTTAGAGTTGGCTGTCACTGTTTTCCACATGGGAATCACCCTGAACTAATTATATCTTAAGCAGCGGTGGAAAATGCAAATCAGAATTTTACTCACACCCCTGAAATTGGAGAGCCAATTTAATCTAATACCCCCTTTAATTTAGCGCGCTAATGCAAGGCCCTAGAGAATTGCCCTGTGTCACTGCTGTGCTGTTCTGCAGCAGATTCTGCTCGCTCTCAGTCTCTGTCTGTGCTCAGCTCTCAGGCTCCAAGATGGATTAGTCTGGCAGAGGAATCTCATCTAACCTAACATTTCCAGAGCAGTTACCTTTGCATAGCTTGAGCTCCAATGGCTCAAAGGTCCTTCATTAACTTTCAAATGAAGTAATCTTAATTTGAGGGCAAACTGTGTCTGTACCTCTGTTTACCCCAATTTTGCTTTTATTTACTCAGAGAAAGGTCTTTATTCTCTTACATCTGATAAATGTAAGTTACATTCCCCAGCATGTGATGTGTTGTATATCATGTTTTTTTATCATGTTTTTCATCCTCACTATCTTGTGATTCTTCAGATCTACCATAAGACCTAATGTGGGTGTGGGGCAGACCTAAGGTTGGGAACCACTATGTTCAGGTAGTTGGTGTTCAGCATCCAGGAACTGGCTCAACAGCATCAAGCAGGAAATTTTGACTACACAGATTATCGCAAATTTTATCTTATTTATGCAAGTTTTAATTTGAATTGTATTAAATTTATTGGTGTTTTTTGTTTTGTTTAATTTTTTGCTGGCAATTTTAACTATATGAATTTAAAACCAGAGTAGAGTGGACTTCATAGTTCAGATAGTCTTCACAGGGTTCTGAAGGGCTTATCAAAAGTCAGGCCAATCAAGACATTTATCTTCTACTATTTCCGGGTTCCAGGGGATGCTGGAGCCAATCCCAGCTCGCATTTGGTGAGGCTGGGGTCACCCTGGACAGGTTATCAGTCCATCACAGGGCCAACACATGGAGACAGACAGAGACCAACAACCACTCACACTCATACTCACACTCAGACCTACGGATAATTTAGAGTCACCAGTTAACCCAAACATGATGTCTTTTAGCGGTGGGTGAAAGATCCATCCATATTTTGAGAACACTTATGACAAGAAACATGTTTTTTTCATGGCATGACTTTGAAAACATCTCCTGATATCAGGATAGTTGCAAAACATCATCATTCAGAATACACTTTAAATGAAACTTTTTCATGCTCTTCGTAGTTACAAGATTTCAAGTGCTAGGTCACTGTGTTGTTGAAAATATTGACAGGAGCAGTTGAACCTCAACAGCAATTTTGTTTTTGTGCCACAATAATCCAGCAAAAGCAAAGAAAAGTCCTTGGAACAACCGCATCCAGAGAGACTCCTAATTGGCTAACAGCATTCCATAGTGTAAACAAAGCAGGAAGAGGGCAAAACAAGAATAATTTGAACACATTTCTCCTTTCAATTAACAAATGTCAAAGGCCAGCATCATGTGATGTGCAGGAAAACTGAAAGAAAGGTAGTATGCTTTCTCTCCCTGTCTTTCCATGTCCCTGTTCTTTGTGTGGTGTGGATATGAGTACATGAAATGGGTGAGATGAAAAGGTGGCATGAATGCCTAGAAACCTTTGCTATTGTGATAAAAGACATGGCCCAAAATGGTAGGAAACGGGACCTTGTGGAAAAAAGCTTGGATTCAGCCTCTTAATGAGAGAGCAGGAGCAAAATAAGCAACAGCAGCCAGGTCTAATTTGTTTTAGGTGTGCTCGGAATAGATAAGGACAAATCTGTGGCCTTCACCCCATCCCCCCCAACCTTTGCCTCCCTGGAGATAACACTGTGCTCCCAGCCAATCTCTGTGGAGGGGGGGAGCCTGAGGGACAGACGGCCTTTAGATCTGCAGATCTCTAACTTACTGGATTTATTCAAGCTTTAAAACTGCAGATTAATTTGGTCGCAGAGGTCTGAGATAGTGTGGAGAAAAAAAAAGAAAAGAAAAATGAGGCTGTATGCCGCTGCGCATCTCAACCTAAAGGGCAACCTTAAGCTCCTGTCAAGACAATAGGATTTTGCCATCTGAACCATGATGCAGACCGCTTAATTATACAGATCTTCCCTGCAAGCTACCGTCAGCTACTTAAGAGCATGGGCCCCCTCATTCATTGTCGTGCCCTTTTTCCCTGAGATTGGTCGTGCCGTGTGGATTTTCTGTCAGCTTCCATTTGCACAAAGTAGCTGTCCTCCTTAGGCCTTTGCTGTGTTCGGAAAGGCACAACCGCATGGCAGTGTTAAAGAATTTATCATTTTTCCCACTGCCACCAATTAAGGCCAAAGTGTCGGAGGCGTCCGGATGATGCCCTTACATTATGTGCTCTGTCGCCTCCTCTGCCCCTGTTTGATTTAACATCCCTGGTTCAGTGGTGAAAAAGAAGTTATTGTCATTGTCTTTATTATAGCGCAAGGAGAGATAAAAGGAGGGGGGGTCGGGGGGGTGGTCACGTAGTGCTAAAAAAACAGCCCATTGGATGGGCGTGAAAGAGCAGGTGCGGGAGGACGTTAATGTGTGGCACTTTAAATTTTAAACATACCAGAATAAATTATTAATGCTGACTCCGACTGAGAAGTTAAAAGGTATCTCGTCATGAGAGCCTGTATGAAAAAGTGTGAGAGAGGAAAGTCTCAAGTAAATTCATCAGGGGACCGCACTGAGCACAAAGGATCACAACAGGATGCTTTGTTGCTCTCCCTGACTTATTTTGACTTCTGTGCATGTAAGTGTTCCCCTCTCATGTAACCATTCGAATTACTATTTTGATTTCCAAAACGTTTTCCTTTATTGACAAACAGCAACAAGGCCAGTGACTAATGAATGAGTGACTGAACCTTATTAAATGCCAGATTAGTCACTCTTGAACATTGTATTCCCTATTTCCATCCACTATTACCAAATTCCCACAATAGAGGCATAGAACTGTTTGTATCCTCCTCCTTTGTTGTTAAATCAGGGACATTTGTGACATTCGCTATGATAGTACACTGTCCTTATAGTACATTGTAAAATATGCAGGAAAGTGATGAATGATTGTGATAGCTGCTTATTTCTCTTTAAACATTCATATTGAAAGATCATAGGTCAAGAGGGATTATCAATTAATGGAAAAACCATACCAAAAAATTCTTCAATAAAAAAAAAATAAATAAATTAAGTTTTCACCTTATAACAGCCAGTGTTTTAGTCGCCCACTGAAAACATGGGAGTCAAAATGTGCGGCATCCCACATGACTCATCAGTGGTCAGTGTTTTCAAACTAATCAAGTTAGATGTCCAACGATGAGTAGTAAGATATTGTTGAACAATTCCCATCACATCTTTTGTCTGTGGCTAATACAGTGCATGGTGGCTTTATCCCACTCATATGTCGGTACATAAATAGTAATACAACTAAAACAGAACTTTTTAAACAGAATTGACAACATTAAAGTCACATTCTCCACCAGGACATCTAGGGGGAAGTGGAGAATCTGACGAACTTATACTTCAACCCTACATTCTTCCAATCATGTTCAAGTATGCACGCAATTAAACGTAAGGAAACATGGATAAATGGTAATGGTCACCACTTCATTCATAATATGAGGATATAATTTTCCATAGTTCTTCTATACCAGGTTAAACCTGTAGTAGCAAGAAAAATCAGCCCTGTATACTAAGGGGAAGCAGCATCAGGCCAAACCCAAGGCGTTAATGGTGTGCTCTGAATGATGATTTGTATTTCTGTGTACACCGCTGCCTTACTCCCCCTCTTAAGCTCTCTTTTACTCTTTCCCTCTCAAACATCTATCTCTTTGACAGACCACTAAATTACAGTTCTGGTATTGATTTTGAACATTTAATCTCACCATTTATTTTCTGTTTTCTGGTAGTAAACCTGTAAACCTGTGCATTATAAAAAAGTAAAAGCTTTGAAAAACATAATCTTTTAACATCTTAAACTGTTAAAGTCACAAAACCGGCTCCATGTTAACGTAATTTTACCCAAGTTGGTAAAATAAATTAAATGTTCCACCCAGGGCTATAAAATTGCATTTCTGTCAATGGTCTGATGAGTTTTTATCTGGAGGTTAAAAGGCAGTAATGATGAATGCAATTGTGACAATGGTCTGAAAAAACTGATATGAAAGTGAATTTGTGAGTGACGGTGGTTGATGGGACAAATCGGTCAATGTGGTTTAAGCGTCTCAGTTTCTGCAAGTCAAATCCTTGCATGTTGCCACCTCCTCTACTGCGGCTCTGCTCTCACATTATGAATATTTCATGGCAAGCATGTGACACCATGCCCAGAACGATATCTCAAGGTTTTTTTGTTTTTTCTGATAAAAGCCTGGGGTTAGAGAGTGTCATATAGGCGTGAAGTCAGTCTTTGGCCCCCAGGTAAAGGATAGGATTCATGATGCACCAGTTGATGACATCAGGTATATATTGTCAATCCTAAGAAAAAAATCCCCCTTTTTCCTCCACAAGTGATAAACTACTTAGCTGCACACGGTTTGTTGTTGGTCCTCAAGAGATCCATCTGTGGCATACTGTTGTATAAGGAAATAATTTCAATCTGCTCAGAGTGCGGATGTTTTAACTGTGAATGGTTTCCCATCTGATCAGTGTGAAGCTGAAATTGCTAAGCGGGGGGGGTCTGCTTGGATTAGCTCTGTCTTAAATGCTGCCTTGAGCACATTACATTGCCCACTGGCTTTCCCTTAACAACATCGCTCTTGTTTTCATCTTTGTTAAGTTTCACTTTCAAGCTTTACTAAAGCCTGCTAATATAATTCCTCATTTTAGGTTTAATTAAGCGCAATATTGCTCTGGATGACTTAAATCCTTGTGTCCGTCTTTAAAGAGGATGGTTTCTCCCTCATGTAGAGAGCGTGACCATAAAATGTATTTCAGCTAAATTAAATAAAACCAAACTAAGACCTACACTGTGTTGGATTTTACAACAGTGTATGTGTTCATACAGTCATTTCCAAACCTTTTGGCACAAACTGGAATTATATGTTTCTCTGAAGCTGCACAGTCTAATAGATCACTGTAGGTGGTATAGGAGCTAGCATGCACATCTCCCACATCACAACTCTTTATGTGTGGACCTGCATGTCATGCTGATTGGCTGATTCAACTCACTCTCACTGAGACCAAATTGAATATAAATTACCGACTATAACTGGATTTATATCAAAACTAATAGGGGGGTTTTTCCCCTACTCTTAAATTTTATTTGAAATCTTAAATTTCACGATATCCTCCATGTTACTTGACCTACAAACCAATAACCTAGAAAACCTGGACATATTCTACTCTAAGAATGGGTCTTTGCAGTGGAATAGTTTATTTTGACAGATGCCAGCTGCACCCAGCCATTGGTAAACCAGCGATGCTGTTGGCACTTGGGAAATATGCCAATGACATTATTTACACCTGAATTTATGGCCTTCCTGGACCTTTTCAATGAGCCACATGGGAGAATTCCTTGCAGAAAGGTTTTCAAACTGTGTGTTGAAGGGCCTGTTTGGACCAAACAATACTTCCAATACTTCCACAACCTTCTTATGGTAGGGCAACCACGCTAACCACTATGACACCATGCTGCTCTCCATCCGCAATTATGTGAATTAAAACTTAAATGAAAAGTATTACAAATAATAGTTAAAAAAAGGTAAACTAAATAAATGAGAGAGGAGTAAATTGCATTATCACTTTCCTTAACAGCACAAAAAAAAATAGGTGCTGAAGGAGCCAATGGGCAGATGATGATGAGGCGCTTTTATCCAAATGTTGCAAATAGAATAGAAGTGAGTCGGACACGCAAATCAGTGCCATAGCAAATTTGAAATACTTTGTTGTCAGTTTAGTTAGCAAGCGGTTACAGCTTTGTTGCTGATTTTTCTTCCTAAATTTCAGCCAGAATCACAAAGTGAATTAATTACGAATGCTTTTCAATAGCATAATTTTTTTTATTTCCACCCACTCACTGAAGTTTAAGTTCTGTGATTTAGATTTAGATTTTAAATTTTTGCCTTACAAGTTTGTGTGTCAACTTTGAAGGAGCAGATATTTCATGAGACTACTTCATAAGGCTTTTGTGCTGATGGTTGAACCAACAAAATGTCGCAGTTCTATTGTGGAGGTCCGACCCAGAGGTTGGCAACCACTGCATCAGTAACCATTAACCCAAGTTTTAATCATAAAGTTTGAGTTAAATGCATGGTTTAAAAGAACAGTAATATTTCTCACATTCTGTTATATTTAGTTACTCAGTGAATTTGATGCGCAGATTAGTTTGATTCAAGTTTCAGTTACCTGAGTGCAATCAAATATTCAACTTCAACTGCGCGTATTTTCTAATCCTAACCTAAATATTATGTTTGTTTACAGTAAATATGCAGAGCTCTGTGTATAGACCCTCTGAGTTTAAGGCTCCCACACAGATGCTTAGAAATCTGCTCTAAACAAGAAGGCCTGCTCCTACTTTGCATTTCAATTTAACATTTCAGAGAACTGGCAGCATGTTGCCTCGCTTAGCCCTCGCTTCGTTACACCCACATGGCTTCTCACTGCGCTTGCTGACGTCTTCCACTGTTCAAAGGGCTGTAACTTGGCTGAGAAATTGGGGATTTCCATACCAGATCCTTCAGGTATCTGCACACTCAAACACGTGTCCTGCCCATCTTCCCTCGCTTTTGCAGCTCCTGCCCTACAATGCCTGCCCTTTCTCCCTGCTCACACCGCTCTGATTTTACATCTCAGAGCTCAGACGGTCTGTGCCGCTGCATCTCTTTGTTTTGTTTTCGTGAAATCTTAGCAACACCCTAAACGCTTCCTTTTAGCCTCTTATATAGGGTTTTTTCCCAGTGGAGAGTCAGCCCTGTGTAAAATTGCTTTACTCGGACAAGGGTTCTTATGTGAAGCTGATTGAAACAGAGGGGCGGGAAGTGTTGTACTTGGTAGCATATAGGTGAACCCAGCTACAGGCGGCAGCCTCTGACCCAAGGCTACTGCCTCGGCTTCTTCCTATGAGGGTCAGCTCAGCCTTCGTCTGTGTGGGGAGGGGTTTTCCATGCACAAGAAATAGAAGAGGGAGGATGTCTGAGCACTGTTTCAGCAGCGAAAAGTCACTCCCTTTTTAACCCAGATATCACAAAGAGTGTGGGTGGATTGTGTGAAATTATAGTCTGTCTTATAGGGTGAGAACATTTTAAATCATTATTGAATTTTGTGTTATCATCAAAGCATGCCAGATAATTTGTCAAATCTAGAAGGTAATATGCATCTTTAAAGCCTAGTTTGACAAAGCTCCTTATTTTAATGACAAATGCTAATAAATGACTCAACAAAAAGCTGTTAATTTCAGCAATTTGTTGCAATATTGAAGCTTAGAAATATTTAACCACTTAAACTACTACTTATTTGCTTTGCCATATACATTTTGGAAGTTATTTGCAACAGGCATTGTATTTGTTTTTATTTTTTTTTATTTTTTGTTTTGTTTTAGTTGTAGATGTAATAGGTTGGTTTTTTTTTTTTAGTTAAGGAAGTGTTCCTTTCTTCTGCCTATAAAAGACAGGAAAGAGGACAGCATCAATATTTGTGAGGTTAGACGTGAACAACAACTACAGCATTATATCAGAGATTAATATTTTTTAAAAAGTACACTATAATGTAGACTACAGTGTAGCAGTTTGTGAATGTATTGTCAGTAACTTTAACATATTGTCTGCTGCTGTAAAAACACTATATTGTCAATGACAATATAGTGAAATACAGCAGTGATGACATGACATGTGGCTTCAAGCTATTGCTGCTGACAAATGCTTTATATCAATAAATAATCTCAAATGCCTTCATAGATGCAAACCAGTACATTAGTGTATTAAAAACCAAACGCTAAGGAGGAAAAGGCTAAGTTAAAGCAAAGTTTTGATTTGTTGTTGATTGTTGATCATTAAAATCTACGATTATAGCTGCTTATAGTTCTGGAAGCCAGTGTTGAGAGTGTTGGCAAAATGCAAAACCCACACATTTTAATAATATGTCGATATTAATGATATAATATATTGCACTTAATGCAAATTCTGATTATTTATATTAGCAGTTTCACTTGCTAATCAGACTTCAAATAATATTTGACCTCCTCTCTTTCTTGCTGGTTAATATCCCGGGATTAAAAGGTTAAATTCACCAGGAGCCACAACAGGCAGAAATCTGATGCCGCTCTGGTCTGTGAAGCATCTTGCTCCTCAGGCCATGCCCCAGTGATGTCATGTTAGTGATGTCACAGGCTCAGCAGGTGTTGCACCATTGGCAGTTGATGGAAAACATCTGTTGTGACATCACTAATTGGGGCGGGTCCAGAGGAGAGAGAGCAGCACACTGCAGTCAGCGTTTTCCTTCCTGCGTGTTTCTGCGTGGATTCACATTTTCAAGCATTTCAATTGTGGCTGTCTCAGCTGCCATCGACATTTACCGACTGCCTCATAAATTGACATATTGTAGTGCGGCCCCCGTTTAAACTGGGCCTGTTCCATTTCACTATCCACTCAATGGTTCTCTGGCTGTTTGATAAAAAGTGCATTTTACAAAGCCACTGTCACTTGGCCCGTCTTGCTGCAAATCCATTCCTATGGAGGGCCAGTAGAATATACGTCCTACAGGAATATTGCACTGTAATTACATTCCACCATTAGCATATGGAGGCCTGGAGTCACACTGCACTCAGCCTCCAGCAGCACTTTGCCATATGGTCCGTCTGCGCTTCTCGGGCAATATTTGGCAAGATTCTTGCAAAAGGTCAAATATCAAGTCAGAGGACTGTGCCAGAATTGCATCTATGCTAATTGCTCTCCCTCTCTTCCTCTGCTCCTTCATCCATCTCATGCTCCTGTGCTCTCTGCTCTCTCCCCTCCCTACCTCCTTCCCTTTCCTCCGCTGCCACTGAAGTAAGTAATCTGCTTTAGGATGTTTCTGAGATGGAGATGGATTTGGTTTTCCTTCACTGCCCCTCAGCCTAATCTCCCCCCTGTGACCACCCCGCCTCTGCCAGGCGCAGCTCTTGAGCACACCATCATACATTCCTCCAACACCCCTAGTCCATATGTGCTTAGTCAGCAAAAAACTCCCAAATTCCTCATTACTCACAAACATCCGCAATACACTTAGCTTGATTTGCTCGAATGGATGTCTGGTGCAAAGCTGGACCTTGAATTAAAAGATTGTAGCTGTATTTAATTATTGAAATGCTATTGCGGCATTGGTGTGCTCAGGTGCTTTCTTGTGTCTTACACTGTGAGCATACATGAGTGAAGAGGTTATCTGAGCACGTTATTAAGGGGATAAATGGGTCGATAACATATGACACTCACTTTAATTTTTTATCTTTAATATCTATAACTTAAAGTCCTCCATGGAAAGTCAAATAAGCTGATGACCTGGTCTGAATGTAAGCAGAAAAACCACACATAGATACCTGCAAGGGTTATAACAATCTACAGAAAGTTCAGTCAACTTTACAGAGGTTTTGATCAGACAATGATTCATGGAGGTGTAAAATGTTGACTTCAATTGATTGAAAATAAATATTTATAAATCATACCATGATTTCAATTGAAAAGTAATTCTAAATATGACAACAGAGAATTTTCTCCTGTAAACTGGGTTAGCCATGAAAGAGCAGTTCTGATTTATTGTATTCAGCTTTGTGTATGTTATATCTGTGTCCTGACAGTGTTCTCATAGTTCTACGGTGATGATGAGATGTCTCTAAGTAAAAAATAATGGAAATACACACACACACAGATATATACACATACACACAGCCATGCATGTGTGATATAGCCTTTGAGCAAGACAAATGCATGATATATTCAGATAATGCTGCTGTTACAATAAAATGCTTTCTTACACTGGCACTTAAATGCCATATAAAATGACATCACATGTCAACAGTCAACCCAAAATCTACAACTCAAAATTTTTTCAATCTGAAAGACAAGTGAATTAAGATAAATTTTACTATTATTCTAAAAAAAAAAAAAAAGCTGATTATGGTGATTACCAATTTTTAATATGATAATAATTTGAAATTGAATAAATTGAATTAAAACTGACTTAAAGAGGAAACATTCAAAAATGTTATGATCTTTTTGTTGATTAAGATTTCTATATTCAGGTAATATTTAAGGCTTTGGCTTGGGGCGCAGAGCTGAATGTGTTTGTGTTCTGCTGTTGTGATGCAGGAGTGGGGGCAGTGGTGTGTGGATGACTAGATGAGTGGTCTGTCTGTGATAGCGGCCTTGGAGAGGTACCTTTTATAAACGGCACTGGGTGGCTAGAATATTGGCTAGAAGCTTCAAGATGAGATTTTAACCCCCACCCACCAACGCTAGTAACAGTGCAGGTGATGGATTGCTATACCTTCCAGGTTTGAGCCTGGCAACACCCCAATATTCCTGCAGAATAAAGTGGCAGGCAATATATAACACATCAGTTAAGGCTGACTGCATTGCTGAAACTTTTTCCCCCTCTTCCTTCGGCCCTGAATGTTTGGCTGGCTCTCACAGCCCTCCTTCCTTGACTCTGATTAAACATGCTCTTTTCTTTCTCCTTCCTTTCATCTTGACATCGTTTTATCTCCCTCGCTACCAGTTTGTCTAAGAAAATAATCACTAATTTCCCAGCATGTTGTCATATTATATTGAAATGATCACAGATTTTGGGGGTTTCCAAGGTTTAAGGTATTTATAGAAAAAAAGAAAACAAATTGACTTACCTGGACTTGCAGAGGAATCTCACCTGTAGTCATGATGCTGTATGAAAAGTGTTTGCACTTATGTTTAAAGAAAAACGGCGAGAGTATAGGTGTCTAAAGCTGTGTCACCTGGAGTTCATGTGTGTCGAAAGAGAGGTGGTGACAGTGGTGTTTATTTGTGTATTATTGCAGCCTGTTAGAGCAGCATCTAAAGGATTGCAGTTATGAAAAGTGGCCTGGTTCCCAGTCTAGAAGTTAATAAATAATGTGTATTGTCAGGATAATTTATAGGCTATGTGCTATAATGAGCATTAGGAGACACATCAGCTCGCTCCCACAGGCTGCCTAGCACCGATGTATCGCCCTGAGATTCCTGCCTTCCTCTCTGCCTTCCTGTCTTCCTCATATCTGTCTTTGGCTTCTTTCTATCTCTTCCATCTCCACTATGATTTTTTCCACCGCAACATTTTTTTTCCAGGATACTTTTAAGAAGTAGTTGGCTGGAAAAAAAAAATAATAAAAAAATCTACTATTCATTCATTCATCTTCTACTGCTTATCTGTTTCTGGAGCCAGAGGGTGCTGGAGCCAATCCCAGCTCACACTGGGTGAGGGTTAACACACGGAGACAGACAAAGCCCAACAACCACTCACACCAATGAGTCACCAATTAACCCAAACATGATGTCTTTGGACGGTGGGAGGAAACACACGCAGGCAAGGTAACATGGGCAGCATGTAAACTCCGCACAGAAAGGCCCCAGGCCAGGCCAAGAACTGAACCCTTGACCTTCTTATTGTGGGGCAACAGCGCTAACCACTAACGCCATGCTGCTCTCCACCCGCAATTTGGTGAATTAAAAGTTTTATGATGTTGTGCATGTCTGTGTGTGTGTGTCTTGAGAGTGTGTTATTGGGGGGGGGGGGGCTGGGGGCGGGGGTTAGTGCCAGGGGCGTTAGCGCCGGGGGGGGTGGGGGGGAGGGGGTTAGTGACAGACATGTCTCAAGAGAAATCGGAGCACATTTGCAATCACCCCGAGTTCAAAAGGGTAATTTATTCACAGCCTGTGGTTAAAGTAGATCTGCTCAGAATGCCAGTGGGATTGTGCTAGGAAGAAGGCTAGAAGAGACCAGGTTATTTTAATTTTTCCTCTCTTCCTCTCTTCCCCTCTCTCGCTCCCCCCCATCTTTCTCTTCATCGCCTGTTGTTCTTTCTGCAAGCCCTGTGTGGCATCTTTTAACACACGCTGGCGAGCATATTTCACTTTTACACTCATCCGCATTGACGTCCCAGCGCTGATTGAATTTTGAGGCGCTGCGGCGTCTGCCATTATCATCCTCATCGCCTTGAGTGGTTTATCTCTGGCCCAGGCTCAGCGTGGCGCCAAGGCTGCAGGGGAGAAGAGGACTGGTTATGTGTTTTTATTATTTGACGGGACGGGAAAGGTTCGTGTTAACCATTATCTCTAAGACTGTTGCTGGGTTTATATTTGCGTATGTGAGGTTAGAGCTTGCTTTTCAGCCTCAGCTTTAGTTGGGCTGATTTGATCGGGATTCAACGTCTTGTCCTAGCCTCTGCCACCTTTCTACTACTTCATCTCAATCAGCTGTCGACGTGGCTTCACCATTAACTGCACCTGCCAGGTTCAGTTAGGATCACAGGGTGTCATGGCTGCCCAGAGACCTCACACTGCCAGAAACAGCGCAGAATTATTCCGCCACATGTCAGTTTTACTGTGTTGTTATCACCGAAAGCCACCAGCAGACACTTAGAATACATTGCCAACTGTGGCAGTGTGGTGGGGTTAATTTGAGGTCTGGAGAAATCTCTTTCTCCTCCTTCAGTCAGTTCAATACTCAGTCGTGTGCATTCATTGCCAGAGTGGGAAATTGTCTTTCCCTCCGTGTGTCGCTGTAGCGAGGTTGTTTTGTATGCTCTGCTGCAGAGGCAGCGGTGTTGACATGAGGCTGAGCTGCTGCCATGGCGTCTTGATTTGAGGTGAAACCTTGGTGTTGCTTCCGTGTCCTCTGGTGTAACACTATCAACCCTTACCTTCTCCTTACATTTTTCTCTTTCGTCCCCATTTCATCCCTTGCTCTCTCTTTCTGCCTTTGTCTGTGTTGCTTCTGTATTCTTGTGTCTTCTCTACCTCATCCTCCCTTGTGGTTGATGGAGTGATTTTGAAGACACATGCAGGTGGGGGGAGCACACAACACAGAGCTGTGCTAATTGAGCCTTCTTTGTGCCTGGTCACTGCAGTGTGCTGAGGTGAGCAGGCCCGGGAGTGAATCCAAGCAGCACTCAAGAGCCCCACTGGATCGATAATGCAGGAATTTAACAAAACAGAGACATGCCGAGTGCCCAGATCAGGGTCATTATTGTCTCTGGCGAGCCGCACTTCCACCAGGGACTGATCAATGTGAGAATATGGATCAAGATAAACATTCTCATCTCCCCTTTCTCTTCTCTTTGTCTCCTGGAGCATCATGCTTTAGGCAAAGAGAGCTTCAGGCTTAACGCACTCTTGTGGATGCACCATATCTCTGCGCTGTAGGAGAACTTGTCATAGTCCTTTGACAGACATGTTTATTTTTTTGCAGAAAGTTCTGGAAGATTACTGTAATGCTTTTTCTGACAAACTGGTTTTATAGTCCCACAAACCTCTTGTCTTTAGCTCAATATTTTGTTGCCACCAATGTCTGGTAATCCTGACTGTTTCATTGGTGAGAAGAGAATTTACATTAACATTATTTAAATTGTGCAGATGATGTTTCCATTCTATAAAAAAAATTATTTTGTATTTTGCAGATGGACTTCCTGTTAAAGAGCATATAGGATACATATACTTATTATTTCAATGCCATACAACAGTTAATAATTTACTAGAACTTGCTTTTCATGGTTCCCAGTAACAGGAGGGTTTGATGATTCGTGTCAAACAAACCACTAACTACTGCTGAAAGTATGAAATGCATCATGATGTACTGATTTTTACTCATCACTGAAATCAGTACAAGGCTGATTACTTTGATTTATCATTTATCATCATCATCTGACATAATCATATGCCATTTGACTTTACAACTCCATAGCTATTAGAAGATGGGCTATCGAACAACATTACAAGTAAAGTATTTCTGATTCTGATTTGTGGGGTTAATGTAAATTGAGCTGGAAGGAAAACAATACTTGAACAGAGGTTATCAATTTTACCTTAAAACCTTTAACATGAACCTACAAAAAGGAGCCCGATTGACATTTATCAGTAAGGTGATCAGAAACCTCACAATACAGCATGCATCTGGTTTTTCTTTTCTATCTAATATGAAGGAGAAAAGACAAAAGAAGACATTCATAAAAAGCTTCCTTGCTTCCAAAAATAATGAAACAAAATAAATAGAGTTAGAGAAACCTAACAAGAGCATCAGCTCACTGTAATTAGGGTCAAAAAGAAAACATCAAATCAGTAAGAGCATCTTGACCCTCCATAACAGGACAGCATTTCATTTCATCCTTGATTTTAAAGTGGTGGTGATGGTATCCTGCTGTTCTGGTTTCCTCCATTATCCTCTTAGAGGGATAATAGTAATTGCTTAATCTGATGTGGAAGAAAAGGTAAATAGCTGTAAGACATATCAGAAGAAATGTATATATCCAGAACTAGTGTGATGCTGGTGGGTTAGTAGATGTCAATGTGTCTGTTACTGTTACCGTCTTAGTTTAGGCTCAACACCTCCATCTGTTGTTTGATAATCAGTTAGCCAATTGCCTTATAGGACATTTCTTCAAATGAATTATTGTCCTATTTGCGTCAGGAAAGCAGTTTAGTTGACTGAGCTATACAAATGCAATCTGTGGTCATGGCACCAATTATGCATGAAGAACCTCCCATCATTGGCTGGTGCTCACGATGACATGGCCAGATTCACATTTGTTCAATCAAAATTTTCACTTTTATATATATTTAATTTATAATTAATTTATATTTAATTTATACTTTTATTTGCTGCTAAATCTGTTTACTAAGCTTATCTAATACAGCTCTACTTTTTCAAAAAGTTCCAACTGAAATGTAAATGAAGAGACCTGTAATGTCAATGTAAGTGGAACAATTAGCATAGTGCTAAATTGGGCTGCATGGAAGTGTCACAGGTTAGATGCTTCCTGTGCATAAATTGGAGGTCTTCATATGCATATTGTACAGACTGTATACTACTATTATATATATTCAAATATCATTAGATTTTATTATATCACAATTATTGCATGGAATTATATGTCAAACAATCAGACTGATGTTCATAAGTATGCAGGCCCTAATGCTCCAAACATAGATTAACCCAAAAATATTCAGCTTACTAACACATCAGACCACAAAAAGCAGAAAATTATAATATCTGAGAAAAGCTGCAACCATAAAAAAATGTGCCAAAGTTCTGTAAAATGTCATTAATGTTATCAAAATTCCCGCCGCTGAGTCTATCGCAGATATACAAGTGGCGTGTTGAAGGAGCGTGTTTGATGCTAAGGCACTCATCAGTATGCCTTTAAGAAGACACACGACACTTGGTATTAGATTGTCAAATTGCCCTCCACTCAGACTAAAGTGATTTTAGTTGTGATTATGCACCCGCACCTCCACATCAACAGAAAAAAATTTAATGAAATAAAAAAATTGCTAATTGGTGAAGGGGATTGGTGGGAGACTTCCATATTTTATTCCTCTGACTTTCAAATGAGTTTGGGAAAGAAGAGGCTGTCACTCTGGCAATGAGGTTTTGGGGAGAACGAGGAGGGGCAGCTGCTGGCATGGGCTCAAATTGAAATGATGCACTGTTCCCCCTCACTGCATCTAGAGCTGCAGTAATTAAATGCCTCATTGTTGATTCTTGGGAATTTGTATTGAATATTTCATCCAGCGTAATGATTATTTGGGTGTGGGTGGGACATGGATGTAATCACCTTGGCTGGCTCTTTGATGAAACACTTGGGTTGGTGGTTGTGCTTTATGGCCATTTCAAGTGCCCGATTGGGTTTATACTTTACTTAATGTCCAAGCTACTTCAAAGTGTTATCCACTACTTAAATATTACTGAGTATTGGCTAGTAAATGTGTTTCTAATTTCTGATCTTATTCATATAAACTTGTGTATTTGAAAGAGAGAGAGAGAGAATAAGAAATTTGCAGGAGCAATACACAACATGGCAGTGGTATGACCTCAAAACCTGTGAATCAAAATTTGTCCTTCATGTTTTGTCTCTCACAGAGGACGCCGGTTAACAACGGCGAAGCTTTTCGATGGTTCTTTTAAAGAGGTGAGCCGCAGCCGCCCCATCCAGCAGCAAGAGGGCAGATGGGACTCTTGACTCTCTGACAGGAGCACTTGACAGGTTCACAGAACCCAACATGCTCAACAAATTTGGAGAGGATGAGAGAAGACAAAGTGGACAGACAAAAAGATAAATGAAAACATAATGGTGTTGTTTTAACTCTGTAATTTCCTTTTTTGTGTAATTATTGTATCTTTTGACAGTATCATAATGTATATTTTTGGTGTCTATGAATGTGTTTTCAGTGTTGTGGCTGTAGGTCTACAGCCAATCCTATGTAAAGGACTCAAACAGACAATCATACAATCATCCTGAATCCGTCAAACAGAAGAGGCCACAAAGATTGACAATATAACAAAACACAACACACTCTCTGGAGCAATAATCTATTCTATTATCCATTATCTTCGCCCATTTATTTCTGTTGAGTCCTCAGTTATTTATCAAACTAAACCACCCCCTCATTTTGTCTATTATTTCATCTGATAACAGTATTTTGAAATGCCATGCTAATTTTAAGGTCATCACTGGCAGTGTGATGTATTTGGTTGAGGGCGACATCGCCAAGGATGGCAGCAGTGCTTCTGTAACAGGCTTGTTGACTTGTTTTTTTGTGACGTGTTTGAGCAGACTCACTGCAGAACAGGGCACATTTTCTTGTATGTTGAGTTGCATTTCTTTAAAATCTAATTGCGAGCCATTTGATTTGTGACAGCACCAGACAGTTGAGTCACACTGCTGTCTGGAGCTCAGATTTTCAACGATGGTTCAAGTAAATTTTTTTACAAGTGTACTTGAATCATCGAACCCTTTTTTCTTTTCTTCTTCTTCTTTCAGTTTGGACTACGAAAGATTGTTAACCATCTAAAAGATAGGGGATAATGCCAGTAAAGGAATTGTAGGTTATTTGGAAAATATTCAAATTTAGATATTTAGATATTAATTACAGAATTCTACACATATTTGACATATCAGATTTGAACTCCAAGAGATGCTCTGGACTTCGGACAGCAAATGTCGTTTCTCCTACAAAGTAGCGTTAACCATTCCAAGAACAAAAATTATTCAATAAGTTGCTCATTGTCTTAAGCCCCAATTGTTGCATGTGTAAATGTGTTTTGATTTTAAAGATTACTAAGGATTTGTATATTGTTGTTGTGATGCTTTTATGTGCTAAAATAAAAAAAAAAGAATTCATTAAACGACATCTTGACAGAAAGTGTTTAATGTGTAGAGATCACCAAAAGATGGAGAGAAAATAAATCCTCCAATTAAAAAAACAACAAAAAAAAGTGATAGGTTATATGATAACCTTATAAAAAATTTACTGACCCACCCACACCCTCCACCAAGAGTCAACAGGAAAAAAAGAAGAAAAAAAAACAACCAAGAGGAGATGGCAGAAATGTAACGGCAATGGTTGCCTCCCCAGTCACGTATTCCCTAGAATACTAAAATGCTGCATGGAGAAGAGTGGTTCCCAGAGGCAGCAGACTTTAAAGGACTAGTGAAATCCCATGTGGTTTGTCATGCTGGAATGCACTGGGTGGGGAGGGAAGGTTGCTGAGATTGTGGAAAGGTGGGGCTGTGAAGCAAGACAGGTTCCTGATATAGTGAGTAACTGAGAGATCGCTGGTTCTTGGTGTTTCAGAGGTAAGAGGGAGGAAGGGGCTGGGGGGCAGGGGGCAGAGGAGGCAGTTGTAGGAAGGACGGAGACAACAGCGGCGCATTGAGGCTGTAGCTGAGGTGGGAAATGGTGTCACTGTTGAGGAGAGCAAGCTGAGAAGGAGGAAATCATCCAGGACCAACTTCTCCCCTTCTTGCCATCAACCAAATTGAGCTGCTGACTGGTTAGGGCCAGTCAGGAAGACAACGTGAAGTGCTCTCTAGCAGTGGTGTTGGCAGCGCCCCCCCCCCCCCCCCCCCCCCAGTGGTCATCAGAGGTTGATAACATGCATCAGGGAGTGTACTGGCTTGCACACTCCCTGGCCGCTGAGATTAAATAACATCAGAGACAGCTCTGCCTAATCCTCCCTCACCACCACCTCCCACTCTACGCTTTGGAACTGGGATTTAAAGTCCTCGGGCCCCAGCGGTAATGTTCAGTTTCCTGTTTCAGTCAGCGAGAGGGAAACAGGAGTAGCAGGAGCGTGTTAGTGCATTGGGGGAGTGGAAATATACACTGATCTGATCAAAACATTATGACCACCACCCTAGCCTTGTCTAGGTCACACTTTGGCTGGCAAAAGAGCAGACATCCATCAAAGAATGGATTCCCCTAGACCTCTGAAAATCAGCTGGAGTTGGAAAGTACGTCTTGCAAGCCCCTGACCCTGTCGTCAGTTTCTGTCTGTTTTCCTTCCTCCTTTTGGTAGCTACTGACCGCTGCAGACGTGGAACAACAGCTGGGGTTTAGGAGAAGCTGACTGGTCATGTGGCACTTGCTGCCTGATAAATCCAGTTGGCAGGTGTAATGGAAAAAAAATAATCTATGTTATTCTCATCACCTGTCAGTGGTCATAATGTTGTGGCTTATCAATGTATTTCCTCATTCCCATGAGCTTACAAGGTAACCACCAAAACAATTTCAACAGTCAAATGAAAACCTCTTGCACAGACATAGTGGTATCAATAACTCCCCAGTCTTGCCTACAGATGAACAGACGGACAGACAGGCAAAGTTGCAGGAACAGGAGTCCAGAGTGCGAGCCGCACAAAAGAAAAAAACAGACAGAAAATAGCAAACAATGTAGCAGCTGACTGGGGGAGAACAGGGTTTGCATAAATACCAGGCAGCAGATGAGGGAAATGAGGAACAGGTGTGTAGAAACTGTACGTAGCAAAGTTCCAGAGATAAAAAATGGAAAAAAGGTCTGCAGGTGGGCCTGGAAACAAGAAGACAGTCCAGGGGCATCTGGTGGGGGGCAGGTGGATTGTGACAGGAAACCAATAAACAGGAGCGAGGCAGGAAGGATGACAGCTTTAAATGTCACACCTTCTGAAAATTAACTGTTTCAGGGATTCACCCGACCCTGTTGTGGATGACGTTTGGTAGATAGCAGCCAGAGTCATTCTGAAGACAACCATTCAGCCATGCTGCTGCGGGCAGGATGTGGACTATCGTTGATTGTGTCATTTCTGTGCCAGCAGAAAATCAGCACTTCACTCCTGACCATTTCAAGCAGTTTTGAGCATTGAGAAAAAGACTAGCTGTCTTAAAGCAGAAAGAAAACAAATGTAAAAAAATAAATGAAAAAAAAAAAAAAAGTCAATTTATTATATATTCTAGTTTGTTGCAACCTTGGTCTTCTTGTTGTAGCTCTGGCTGGCATTTGTATGTGCGATGATGAATTTGTACTCATGAAGTGAGAGAAAGCATTTAAACCACCAAAAGGTAAAAATACCCAAAAAACAAACAAAACAGAACAAAACTAACCCCCACCCCCAAAATAAATAAAAAAAAAAACACACACTTGACACACTCTTTTTTTTTTATCTTTTTTTAACCTGCTCTCACAGAGACACACTGCATTTTTGGCCACCTGACTAATCTCTTATATTCACTTTTCTTGCAGTTCTGCTTTGATCTCCTCAACCTTCAGTGAAAAATATTTGTCTTTGGAGATGATGTTAGATGTTTGACTGTCTTTGTTAGTCACATTAGTCACATTATTGACTCTGTAATCATGTGTCGGGTAGATTCAGCAACAATATATTTCTATATCAATTAGATAAGACAAGCGATGAGCTGAAAACCAATATACTAAGTAGATTTCACTCATGACAGAGATGCATGATAATATATGCTGTTGTCTTTCCTAATTTGCCTCATTATTTAATTCCAATCTTCCCATAGCAATGGAAGTGTTGCTGTCAGGAAATAGGGCTTCTTACTTCTCTCCACCAAGTACTAACAACTGTCTTGGTGACCTGAAGTAGTGAAAAATGGTGCAATCTTGCACGAGAGACATCATTTTGGAAATAAGATTTGCACTAGTTAACAGTAATGCTTTTATAGCTTTGAACTCAATTTGAACTCAACTGTGAATTCATGGGAGCGAGATATTCTGCATTCGTTTGTGCTTAAATCACTATATAAGAACAACTATCGGAAGAAAAGAAAGAGAGAGAGCTGCATTTCTGTCGACTGAGTTGTTTGAGCTGTTCAGGAAAGCTGGTCTGACTTTTTAGATAAGCAAATCATCAGTTTAAGGTTAAGATTATTGTCACATATTGTCACACAGTCAGATTACTGGGCTGAATTTCCATTTGTCCCATTGGCATGGTTTTTACACTGTAACAGTTTAGACAGATCTCCTTCTGTCTTTGGCCCGCATAATGACCCTTTTAGAAACACAAGAGTGGATGAGCATCAGCTGTCACTCAAATAAATACTAAGTTGAATCCAAGTCCCTGTGATGCCAATCAGTCCTCTGGGTGCCAGGGGTTAGTGGGCCAATCACAAGTGCTTACCCTCTTTATGTACCCCACAGAAATGGCACTAAGGAGAGGAAAAAGCCACACACCTCCCTGCAAGGAAGTTCTGACCAAGGACACGTAGTATTACTGCAAATTAACAAAATGCTGAAGGAATATTGAATGACAGAGGTCAAATTAACCTGTCACTTTAATTAAAATGAAATGGATGTTCTTATTTAATTGTTATTGTCACCTTAAAAACCATTGCTTGGCCAGTATACTATATTTTTCAAAATCTATATTGTACTCATACTGCACATACTTATATACCATTACACAACGCACATAACATTTTCCCACACTGAGTCACTCGCACTCGTACAGTGGACAGAGAAAGAGACAGAGAACGACGTGCAGCTTCCCTCCTTCCCTGCCTTGTCTTTCATTATTTATTTACTGTCTGCAGTTTTTCCATCACACGCATATTGATGCAGAGAAAGCAGGGTGTGAGTGCGTGTCAGAATCATTTCCTGACGAGGGAGACAAGGTGGAAGTAATCAGCAGAGCGCTGATGCAATATGACAGCCCCTAGAACCGCTGGTACACAGTTAAGAGCAGTAGGGAGAAGAAAAACATCTCCCCACTGAAGGAAGCAGCAAGATTTGCACAAGCGACATTTGGATGGAAAGTAGATTTACAAAGTTCTAAAAGTTTGGGGGAAGAAAATTGTATTCTTAGCATGTTTTGTCTGGGGAAAAAAATCTGTGGCTTAAAGACAGAGCATTGTTTTGCTTTGTTTTTTTAAAATCTAATTCTAAATGGCCATTCAGCAAGCCATATCGGCTGTCCGTTTGTTTAGAATTTTTTTTTTTTGCCTACTATTCACTTGTTTTGTCGCACCCTCAGAGAATGTAAGTAATTTGGAATATATGTAGTGGATAACAGCAGGGTTTTTGACAATCTTCACCAATGTCCACGTTCTTTAAAATGCAGACATTCCCAAAAGCAGCAATAACATAATGCTTATTTGTTGGTTTTTCAAAGTCCATTTTGTTCATGCATAACCAGGGGAAAGTTGTTTTATGTGATCCAGTGGAGATGTGCAGGAGAGAAGAGGGAAACACAGACAAACAGGGTCTGCAGAGAAGCCAGGGAGGCGCCTGGCTGACAGGAGTTTTCTCCACTAATCTTGTCTGATTGCTCTCTGCTCTCTCTCTCTCTCTCCCTCTCCATCTGAGGCAGGTATAGATTGATAAGTTATCCTCCAGCCCTCAAAAGCGCAGTCAAGATGGCCAGCTACACCACCTCCCCCACCTCCAACAACCATGCTTCTCCTTGTGTACCTTACCTGTACATATCCGCCTCACACGTCTGTACATCTCTATCTCAATTTTTTCTATCTCTGTCTCTGTCATCACCTTGCTCTATCTCTCACATACATTCAAACACTCTGTTACTCTTTCTCTCTACCCCCTCTCTCTCTCTCACACGCAACACATACACACACAAATACATACTCTAATTTTACAGGTTACAGAGACACACACATGCACAGACACCATCTGCTTCCCTTGACAGGCACAACCTTCCTGGGTGCGGTAATTGATGAATGTGGAAGATGGTGCTTTTAGGGGTCTCCCTGCTTCTTCTCATCCTCACATGCTGAACCTGGGAGAGCAAATGGGTGAACCCATTGCTCAAGCAAAGCACACAGACACACCAGTACATTCAAATACATACAGAGAGGTGCAGGCATTCTGACTGATTGATTGATTCAGGTGGTGCGGTTCATGACGGCTGGAGATATTTCTCCACATTGTGTCAATGCCCCTGGCAGCGTGATCTCTGAGGAATTTGGCAATCAGAGTTAGCAGGGCTGGATTTCAGGCTGGTTCCCAAACACACTTTAAATTTTTTTTTTATATCCAACATATCTTCTAAAAATTATATTGTGATAAATTTGCAAAAACTGGTATCTTTTACCTTTAACACATCAAGGAAACGCCATTGATATATGGTTGCATTAGGATATCTTAAAGCACATGGTTAGAGAATGTGTTCACAAGGTTTGTTCTAAGGAAACCTAATTGCCAACAAGAACTTTAAACTAGGTTTTGCTTGTGGTGATGATTCCTCCAGTTCGTAATGGACAAAAAAATCCTAATTTCACTTTCAGTGTAAGTAAGGGGCGACAAAATTACCACTTCCTCTTATGTGCAAAAATGTATTTCAAACTTCATCTGAAGTAACAGCTGTCTGAGAACAGAAACATTGTTATTTTCAAGATGTAACCAAAATTGCATATTTTAATCTCATAGATACATTTTAAACTAATCACATTTTTAAATAGCTTCTTTTAAAAATCTGTTACATAAAAAAAAAGAGTCAACTTAAAAAAGATGCTCTAAAGCCAATTGTGAAGATGAAACAAATATGTTTCCTGTGTTTTCCATACAAAACTATCAATCCTAACTTCATTCCAGAATCTGTGCAAAGACAGAAATTGCACTTCTGACTTGCCCATATCCACTACATTAAACATATTCAGAATTAGTGGTGGAAAATAAAGTAGTAAAGTTGCTGTTATGTTTTGTCAAGTAGTATTTTTATTTTATGCTACTAATACTCCTACATTTTCCTACACTGAAACGTGGCTGCAGCAGGATGAGTATGTTAGCATTAATGAAGCTACACCCCCAACTCATGTTAACTTACATATCCCTCGTACCACAGGTCGAGGAGGGGTGGTGGCTGCAATGTTTCAGTCAAACCTATTAATCAAGACCAAAATCTGGCTTTTGAAAGCCTCACTCTTAGTCTTTCCCACTCAGACTGGAAAGGTGAAAAACCAGTTCTGTTAGTTACAGTATACCGTCCACCTGGTCCGTACTCAGATTTTCCTATCAGAGTTCTCTGAGTTTATATCAGAGTTAGTACTCAGTACAGATACAATCATTATACTGGGAGATTTCAATATACATGTTGATGTAGAAAGCGACAGCCTTAGTTCTGGGTTTCTTTCCCTACTAGACTCAATTGGCTTTTCCCAGCATGTGAATGAACCCACTCACTTCTACAATCATATCCTTGATCTTGTTCTAACATATGGCATTGAAATTGACAAGCTAACAATTCTTCCCCAAAATTCTCTCCCGTCTGACCATTACCTTATTACATTTGAGTTTACTTTAATGGGCTCCACAGCATTGAGGAATAAATTCAGCTATAGAAGATGTTTATCTGAAGCTGCTGTGGCTAAATTTAAAGAGAACATTTGGTCATCATTCCCAACAATGCCATATCTAAATTCAAATGAGGATTTCTCCCATACACAGGTTGATGACCTTGTGACTAGCACTATGGCCACACTGCGTTCGAATCTCGACAATGCCGCCGCTCTCAAAAAGAAAGTATTCAATCTGAGGAGGCTGGCTCCCTGGTGTAATTAAAGCGGACATCAAGGAAATTAGAAAGAAATTGGCGTTCCAGTAAGTCAGAAGAGTCTCACAGAGCCTGGAAAGATATAAAATATAACTTCTAGCACTGCTCTCTGCAGTGCTAGAAGTTCATACTACTCAGCAATCATAGAAGAAAACAAGAACAACCCCAGGTTTCTCTTCAGCACTGTAGCCAGGCTGACAGAGAGCCATAGCTCAGTTGAACCAGTGATCCCCTTAGCTCTAAGCAGTGATGATTTTATTAACTTTTTTACAGATAAAATTCTCACGATCAGAGAAAGAATTTATCAGCTCTTGCCTACATTAGATAAAAATCTCCTACTGAATACGTTGAATCAGCTGCAACGCCTCTTTTACATCTGGAATCATTCTCACCTCTGAATCTCTCAGAGCTAGCTTCTATAGTTTCATCATCCAGACCGTCAACCTGTCTATTAGACCCAGTACCAACTAGCCTCTTTAAAGAGATCTTTTATTTAATTGAGCCGTTCATTCTAGATTTGATTAATCTGACTTTATTTCTGGGTTATGTACCTCAGGCACTTAAGACTGTGGTCATCAAACCCCATCTTAAAAAGCCTAATCTTGATCCAGATGTTTTGGCAAACTATAGACCCATATAAAACCTGACATTTATTTCTAAAATCATTGAGAAAGCTGTAGCAAAACAACTACACGAGCATCTGGATGGGAACAGTTTGTTTGAAGAGTTTCAGTCAGGATTTAGATCCCATCATAGCATAGAAACAGCGCTGGTTAAAGTCTCCAATGACATTCTAATGGCCTCAGACAATGGATCAGCCTCCATACTTCTCCTTCTAGATCTTAGTGCTGCATTCGACACCATAGATCATAATATTTTACTACAGAGACTGGAACATGAAATTGGAATTAAAGGAACTGCACTAACGTGGTTCAAATCCTACTTATCAGATAGACATCAGTTTGTTCAAACAGCTCCTCCTCATGTACTGTAGTCAGTCATGGAGTCCCGCAGGGTTCGGTACTTGGACCAATCCTCTTTACGCTTTATCTGCTTCCTCTAGGCAACATTATCAGGAAACACAGCATCAACTTCCACTGCTACGCAGACGATACTCAGCTGTACCTATCAATGAAGCCAAATGAAGTCACTCAGATAGTCAGACTGCAGGCATGTCTTGAAGACATAAAAGTCTGGATGACTGGAAATTTCTTCCTTCTCAACTCTGACAAAACAGAAGTTATCGGTCTTAAGCACCTCAGAAAAATCTAATCATCTCATCAGTCTGGACGGCATTACTTTGGCTTCCAGCTCCACTGTAAGAAACCTTGGAGTAATTTTTGACCAGGACATGTCCTTTGTCCCTCACATAAAACAAGTTAGTCGGGCAGCTTTCTTCCACCTGAGAAACATTAGGAAAATCAGAAACATCCTTTCTTCTTCTTCTAGGCTGGACTACTGTAACTCATTACTATCTGGATGTCCAAACAAATCTCTAAAAGGCCTTCAGTTAATTCAGAACGCTGCTGCACGAATATTAACAGGAACTAGGAAAAGAGATCATATCTCTCCTGTGTTAGCTGCTCTTCATTGGCTGCCAGTAAAATATAGAGTAGAATTGAAAATCCTTCTTTTAACATATAAAGCTCTTAATGGCCAAGCTCCATCATATCTCAGAGAGCTCATAGTTCCTTACTGTCCTAGCAGGCCGCTCCGCTCTCTAGATGGAGGTTTATTTGTGGTTCCTCGAGTCTCCAAGAGTAAATCTGGAGGCAGATGGTTCAGTTATCAGGCTCCTCTTCTATGGAACCAACTTCCAGCATCGGTCCGGAGGGCGGACTCTTTAGTAATTTTCAAGACCAGGCTTAAAACTTTCCTGTATGACAAAGCTTATAGTTAAAAAGTTAAAGTCCTCTACTCTTTAGCTATGCTGCTATAGGCCTAGGCTGCTGGGGGAAGGACTGAGCTACTCTCTCTCTCTCTCTCTCTCTCTCTCTCTGTCTCTGTCTCTCCCTGTCTCTCCCTGTTACCCTCTCTCCCCCTCTCCCTCTTTCTCTCTCCCTCCATCTCGCTCGCTCTCCTTTCCTCCCCCCTTGCATGCGTTGATAAGAACCATCCTTCTTAAAAAAACACAGTTTCACCCAGTTCTAAGCATTTATACTGCATTTACTAACCATGTTCTGCCAAAGTGTCTGTCTCTCCCAGTTCTTCTCCTCTCTCTCCCTGTCCTCATCCTGCAGGTGGTGACTCATCTCCATCCCATGTTCCTGCAACACCTGCTGGTCCCATATTTCATGAATTCTGTACTACAGCTCAACTCCATGAACTTCATGCAGCAACATGTTCCTGCCTATACCCTCCCCCCAATGCCTATCTCACTCTCTCTCTCTCTCTCTCTCCCACTCTCAACCCAACCGGTCGAGGCAGATGGCCGCCCCCCCTGAGCCTGGTTCTGCTCGAGGTTTCTGCCTCTTAAAGGAAGTTTTTCTAGACCTGCTCTATATGTAAAGTGCCTTGATGTAACTTTGTTATGATTTGGCACTATACAAATAAATCTGATTTGATTTGATTTGATTTGATTTTCAGCTGGATATATCGTACTTTCTAATCAAATACATTAATTTCACAATTTAGGGCACAGATTATTTTAAAGATGAAGATTTTGCAACACATTGTTGAAAAGGAAATCGTTTCCAACCATTCTGCCTTCTCAAAATCAAATCAAATCAAACATCTTCTAACATCTTGCCAAAAGCAGAGCATAACCGCTGTCCTATTTCCTGCTTTTACATTGCTTTTCTTTTTGAATTAATGCTTAAATGACCAGAGAGAAAACTGAAAACAGTTCTGTGTATCAGAACTATACTATTTCCATCTCATGCAACTGCAAGTGTAAAAGCAATAATGCGTCCATTCATCTACTGAACGAGTACTGGATTTCAAATGCAGGTGTTTAGTCCTAGTTCAGGGAGCATATTCTTGTAGCCAATGCAGGGAAAATGATTTAAAGAGAAGAGAAGTTTTAGTCATCAGTTTATTGGAAGAATTGCTGTATGACGAATGTTTTTTTTAAATTACTGTTATTCAGAAAGATCTTTTACAGCCATGGCAGATTTGTTCTGCCATTGTTTCAGAATCTAGCAAAAGAAATCATGGCTTAATATATTATATTGTAATTTTTTGCCAAGTTGTAAAAAAGCGCAATAAAACATTCAATATTCCAATTTCTCTCCCAAGTGTATCATTCCCCATTTATCTAAACATCACCCCAAACGCCATAACAAAATACATTTGTTACATTAATAATAAATTTAAACTTTATAATGTTGATACAATAGATCTATGTTGTATGATATTTTTAAAAGGCTATAGGTCCAAAAGGAAGCATGTCAACGAGTCACTCAGACTTCAATTTATCTACCTATCTCTTCATCCATGCATCCACTCCTCTATTCATTATCTCTCCTTCCATCTATCAACAGTTTCACCAAATCTCCTATACATCCACCCACCCATTCTTGTCAAGTGAGCCAACGAACCCATTATTTCCTCTCAAGAAAACAAAAACCACCACCTGGCTTGCCATCGTTGCCCAGGAAGTCAACTGTTGGTGGGACCATTAGCATGGTGCTGAATGTGCTGGACTTTGAAGGAGGAGGATATGGAGGACTGAGGGAAAAGAACAGAGATGGTTCACATGTCATGTCCCATTGGGGTCAGTGGATGGTGGCTA